>NW_017676607.1:24858-30920 GCF_001879085.1 Nicotiana attenuata
ATTCCATCTCAATTTGTTTTATTAATTTCCATCTTATTGTTCATGGTCCCTAATCTGTTGAACCTGGTGTTTTCAGATCAAGCCTACATTCTTTTTTCGATCTCCTTTTCTGTTCCTATATCCGCTGGTTTTGTGTTCATTTTGCTTGTATGCCTCATATTAGGTCCATGAATATGAAAGAAGCTGGATCGGCATCAAAGAATCTTAAAGTATTCATTAGAAATGTTCTTCTTTTTGATAATCCATGATGATGCTTGAAAGTGATATGAGTGAGTACGAAATATGAAATACGGCTGACGTGCCAAGAACGAAATTACACTTGTGGCCACTAGTGCCAATGAAATGAAAAGACATGTATTATATTAAGAAATGAGCTGAAAATCCTTTATATAATAAATACTTTTGGGAGTATCATTTAGTCACCGAGGAAGGGTAAATAGCCTAACCCTGAAACTACACATGCCGGTGCAGGAGAGGTTGAGGGGTAAAATCCCTGTATTAATGAGAAGAGATTATTCCCCTTAAACGGGATGAGATTGATGTGTTGAGATTCTTTCCCTTTATTGGGATGAGATGATTGCTAGCGGAAAGTGATGTCGACCTACATGACATTGTGGTGAGACAGCTTAGACGATCGGGCTGAGATTGGACGTCATGCCGCGGGCATAGTGGTGTTGTGACTTGATGTCTTTGAGTAAGATGGCTTAGATGATCGGACTGTTATCGGTGCTAAAAACACGATGGTATATCGGTAGTAAAGATCTCCTAACCTAAAGCATTGTTATTTACTTGAAATTATTCTTTCTCTTAACTTGACATTGTTAGATTGTTTTAGGCTCTCATTGATTCAATGTTCTTTCTCATTGTATTGTTACTCGTTCTATTGAGAGGGTATTTAGTCTTATATAATAGTATTATTCCATATGTACTAATGTCCCTTTTTCTGGGGATGTTGCATCTTTAATGGATGTAGGTGGTTTTACAGTAGACGACATCGATCAGTGATAGCGGTACACCCTCTTCTCAGTTGACTTGGTGAGCCCCACTTCATATCGGGGTCTTGTATCATTTGCTCTTTATGTATATCATTTTGAGGTATTGCCGGGACCTTGTTGCCGGCACCATCACACTACTCTTTTGTATCCATAGAGGCTCCGTAGACATAGTATGGGTCGTATCTTGGTTTTGGGGAAGTCCAACTAATGATGTTGTATTTGTATCACCCGTTTCCACTTCTAAACTATAAATGTGTAATGCAATATTTTGGGAAAATCTTGAATGAAGTTCTAATGGTAATGACATTTGTATTGTTCATGTAACATTCACATTGTCTAATAAATGGAAAGCATCTTCACTCTATTCATGGGTAAGGTCGGGTAGAAATCATTCTAGCTAGCTTGCTTGACCGGGTTATCACGGTTGAGCGCCGGTCGCGCTCCCTCTGGTCGGGGCGTGACAGTAGCCTCTCGAAGATAAGTATCGGTGTCTGAGTACCGATCCACAAGACTCTACTAAACTTGCTCATGACCCGTAGAACCTATGAACCTAGGGCTCAGATACCAACTTGTCACGACCCAAAACCACCAACCGGTCGTGATGGTGCCAAACGCACTTGCTAGGAAAGCCGAACATAACAATAAAAAATCATACTTACATAAATGATTAAAATAATACAAGTCTAAAGCCATCAATAGAACATAATAGCGTCGAGACATAACAAATCCCCCAGGACTGAAATACAAATCTGAAATGCCAAATAACAATACTGTCTAAATGAAACACAACAGTAAAAATTAAAAGAGATACCAAGACTGCGGTCGAGATGCAACTCTACCTCGTCTCTCCGAAGATAACTCAACAACAAGCCTCAGCTACTGGTGGATCGGTCCAACACCTGGATCTGCACTATTAAGTGCAGAGTGTAGTATGAGTACAGCTGACCCCATGTACTCATCAAGTATCATAACTAACCTCGGTGAGGTGATACAGGTAATATTTATAAAAGACACTCGCTATCCACTTTTATAATTCATAATTCCAACAAGTACAGAACAATAATATGATAAAGTCATGAATGACAAATAGAAACCACCTTGGTGCACACAATAACTTAACGTACTCTACTCAGTAAACAATTTAGCATATAAAGAAGATATGCAAACAAATCAGGTAAAAATCCAAGAAAATTGCAAGTAAAGATGAAATGCAATAACCAAATCAAACACTGGGTAGATTTTCCTCCGAATCTCAATAACCGAACCAAACCACTGATCTAATTTCCTCAAACTGTGTGTACACAATCAAGAAAGAACATGAGAGGGTGACCCTAGGGGATGTATCTATATACACACGATGTACGGATAACTACATGCTGCACGGACAACTCACGTGCTAATAATATCAACTATATGGACAACTCACATGCTGCACGGACATATCATATGCCAATAATATCAATATCTCGGATCCGCACGGACAACTCATGTGCTGCACAATAACTTATGTGCCTATATCATAATCCACCTGGCGTGGACACGGTCTATATATCACAATCCGCCTGGTGTGATCACAGGCTCAATATCACAATTCGCTCGATGTGGTCACAGGCTCAATATCACAATCCGCCCGATGTGGTCACAAGTTACCAGTCCAATTTCTATCACAGAGAAAGCAAGTATACAAGAATATATGTACATAATCAATAAACATCAAATTTCATACTCCTAGACTGCTATAAGTGACATGCTATGGTGTATGCATGTGCAAAGTGTGCTATCACAACACAATCACATAAATACATCACGAAAGTAGAAATTATCAGGTTCAATAAGGAGATTAGCCTCTATATAACCTCAAACATGGCTCAAATAGATCACAACAAGGGTACAAATATAAGAAACATCACAACATTAAACTTAGCAACCAATTCAAGGCATATCATAGCATAAGCACTACCCCGAGCATGAATAATACCCCGGTGCACGCACATGGGTTCAACCCCACACATGTGTGCCACCCATAGTACGTAGATATCACAAATAGCTCGGGCAACTAGTGTCTCAACCAAGTTTAGGTAAGATACTTACCTCAAGCAAGCCAATTAGTACTCTAAGAAGCCCTTCCCGCGTGAATCAACCTCCAGACGGCTCGAATCTAGCCAATATAGCTTAATACCATCAACAAAAGCCATAGGAAATAATTCCAAATGATAAAAGCTATGATCTTGAATCAATTATGCAAAGTCAATCCAAAAAGTCAACCCCGAGATCGCACCCCCGAACGCGGCAAAACTCACAAATTTCGAGCACCCATTTCGATACGAGTCCAAAGATATGTGTTTCATCTAAATCCAACCTCAATAGACCCTCAAATCTTCAAATCCCACTCTCCAGAATCATAATCCAAATACCACCTTTAATTCATAAAAATTAGGTGTAATAATCTATGGGTAATCAATATCTAACATCAAAATCAAGTAAGGATCACCTACCCCTTCAATTGTGATAAAAAGCCCTCCAAAAACCGCCAAACCCCCTCAATAACAAAATGTCCAGAAGTTCCGCATTTGCGGACACTTGACCTCATCTGCGGCTCCATTTTCTGCGGATAGAAGCCCATATCTACGACCATCATTCAACACCCGACCTCCCGCTTTTGTGGCCAAACCATCGGGCATGCGCATGCGCTTACGCATATGCGGTCCTTCATCACAGATGCGACCTTGCACCTGTGCCTAGTCCCCAACTCTGTACGCTTCTGCGGCCCCATACCCGCGCTTGCGGAATTGCACCTGTGGCCAACCCTTCGCATGTGTGAAAGCACCAGAAATGATAACACTCAAAAATGCCATCTCAAACCAAAAATGATCTAAAATCAATCTGAAACACACCCAAGGCCCCTGGGACCGCGTCCAACCATGCAGAACAATCCAAAAACACCACATGAAGCTACTCGAGACCTCAAATCACACAAAACAATATCAAAAGCACGAATCACTCCTCAATTCAATCCTAAGGAACTAATGAACTTTTAACTTTCAATTCTTTTGCCGAACCTTGTCAAATCAACTCGGAATGATCACAAATTTTGCATGCAAGTCCTAAATGACACAATGGACTTATCTCAACTCCCAAAATTTAACTGTGAACCCTATATCAGTAAAGTCAAATCTCGGTCAAACCTATCAACCTTCAACCTTCCAACTTTCGCTAATTGAAGCCAAAATTACCTAGGAACCTCCAAATCCAAATCCGGACATACGCCTAAGTCCCAAATTACCATATGAAGTTATTGGAACCATCAAAACATCATTCTGGACTCGTCTTCACAAAAGTCAAACTCTGGTCAATTCTTACAACTTCAGCATTCAACCAAGGGACCAAGTGTCCCAATTCAATACAAAACCTCCACGAAACCAAACCAACCTTCCCTACAAGTCACATAGCCATAAATACACATATGTAAAGCATCAAATAGGAAAAACAAGGCTAAAATACTCAAAACGACCAGTCGGGTCGTTATAGATAATTATGGGTCACCAGCTCTGGGGTACGAGTAGCTGGTGTCTGTGTTTGCCCGATGCCTAGGAAGTAGCTGGTACAGTAGGAGATGCCCCGGCCTGAGCCAAACTCTCAAGCAAATTGACCATGCGAATTAAAGCATCTTGAATAACTGGCGAGACAAATAAGCCCTGGGGACCTGAGCTGGTACCTTTGGCTCCACTTAATCATGCACATGCTCCTCTACAGGAGCTACTAGTGACTCCACAACAACGGCACGAGCAGGGATTCTAGTTGTGGTACGTGCTCTGCCCCTACTTTTGCCTCGACCCCGGCCTCTCACTACCCTAGCCTAGTGTACCGGCGCCTGCTCAACTGCACCCGACGATCGTGCCCTCACCATCTGTGAGAGAATAGAAAATTAAGGATTCAAACTTAGGGATAAATGAATCTGCACTACAGAGAATGAATGAAAGAGAAGTTTCTTAACAACTCTGTAGCCTCTTGAAGATAAGTACAGACTTCTCCATACCGATCTACAAGACTCTACTAGACTTTTTCATGACTCGTGAGACCTAAGAAACTTAGTGTCCTGATACCAACTTGTCACGACTCCATATCCCACAAAAGTTGTGACGGTGCCTAGCACTGCTTGCTAGGCAAGCCAACATTCAATAAGCAGGAACAAACTTAAATAACAGAAATAAATAGTCTGTCATGACCCCAGTTCGCCCTCCGTGAACATGTCGTGACGGCACCTAGTCCCTACAACTAGGTAAGCCTAACAATGCGGAAGGTAAACCATAATTGCAGAAAAAATAATCAAGACTAAACTAGTAAGAGAATAGTATTTAAGGTGCCGCTCGGCACATACAATAACAACTCTCGAAGCTAACAAAATTCCCAAAACCCGGAAACTCACAAATCACATGCTATGAAATACATAAGAAGCTCTAACTCCAGAAATATCTAAACAAGGGATAATACTAAAACGGCTATACTTATTACAGAAGATAGAAAGGGACTCCTCGGTCTGCGGACGTAGCAGATATACCTCGAAGTCTCTACAGAACGCCTCCTCCCAAGGGTAATAGAACTGAGTGGAAAATACCTGGATCTGCACAACAAAAATGTGCAGAAGAGTAGTATGAGCACACCACAGCGGTGCCCAGTAAGTATCAAGACTAACCTCGGTGGAGTAGTGACGAGGAACAGTCGAGACACCTACCGGTCTAATAAACAGTACAAAGGTAGGAACAACGAAACATGATATATATATTTATGTAAAGACTGTACGAAATGACAAACAATGCTACAATCACAATAAGGGAAAAGAACAACCAGTAACAACGCAAATACTAAAAATGATGACACCTGAGGATGGGCAAAAACTCATCCCAAATCCTAAAGTCACAATACGGTAAAGGGAAAACAAAACAATAACTCAGATCCTACGACGGTGTTCAAATCAGGTCTTATCTAACAATTACCACGAATTACCGAATCTCGGACAATTACAACTCACGAGTCCCAGTACCTGAAATCTAACCACTGGCATCCCGT
>NW_017676607.1:32313-33074 GCF_001879085.1 Nicotiana attenuata
GCCAGAATACACAGTACGTGTCGACGTGAAAAGGGATGCGAACACGAAGAGTAGTGGGATGGTGGCTTATGTGAACGCGGGGTTAGGGATGCGATCGCAAAGCATGGAAAAATAGACCTTCGCGATCGCGGACGGTTATACGCGAACGCGATGAAGAATTAAATAGAGCTTCACGAACGCAAGAAGACAGATGCGAACGCGAAGAAGGTTTTTGAGATGGTCTTCGGCAAGGCATCGTGATCGCGGGAGATTCTTCGCGATCGCGAAGAAGGATATCAGAAGCAGCAACTTCAGCAGTTCCAAAATGGGGAAAAATGATCTGTTGAGCATCCGAAACACACCCGAGGCCCCCGGGACCTCAACCAAAAGCACCAACGACACCCAATATCTGATTCAAACTTGTACCAACCCTTAAACCACCTAAAACAACATCGGAAATTCGAATAAATGCCGGATTTAAGCCTAAGAACTCCAATTTTCCTCAAAATACGATTTCGATCAAAAACCAAACCAAACCATGTCCGAATGACCTGAAATTTTATACACACATCCCAAATGACATGACGGAACTACTACAACTTACGGAATTCCATTCCGACCCTCGGATCAAAATCTCACTATCGGACAGGAAACTTCAAAAATTCAAACTTCGGTATTTCAAGCCTAAATTAGCTACGGAATTCCAAAACACAATCCGAACACGCGCCTAAGTCCAAAATCACCATACGAAGCTGTTGAGATCATCCACGACCCATTTCGGG
>NW_017676607.1:37973-42191 GCF_001879085.1 Nicotiana attenuata
CAAAGTCAACCATGTTGAGTAACAATAAATTGGCTCTGGTCTGAAAACCACGAATAGTAACCAAACACGACCGATAAACGCGGTCCACAACAAGAGAATCTCCGACGGGAGTAGAAACATAAATAGGGAAACTCAAGGAAATCCCGAGGTACACCCAAATGCGGAGCAAAATAAGAAGACACATAAAAATAAGTGGAGCCTAGATCGAATAGAATCTGTACACCTCTATAACAAACCATGACACTACCTGTGATGACAAAAGCGGAACGGGCAGGTGGGGTAGCAACTGGGGCTGTAACCATAGCCTGAGAACTCTGCGGGGCACGCTGTGGCTAAGAAGTCTGTGGAGGTGCACTCCTCCCAAGTCTAGGGAAATACCTCACCACATGGCGTATGTCGCCACACTCAAAGCAACCTCGCGGCCGACGTGGGGGTGGAAACTGTGCAGTACGGGTACTCCGAGACCCCTAAACACCTGAAACCCTGTGTGAAATCTGAGTTGCAAACTGAGATGGCGGACCCACAAAACCTCTCCCATGCCGTACTCTTCCTCCAAAATAAGGACCAGCGGGTCTCTCCAATCTAAGAGGTCTACTCACTCCTCTATACTCTTCCTCCTAACCTCGTCTGTCCTTTCTCTCCTGGGCCCACCTGTCCCCTACTCGGCGAGAGGTCCTCACCACCCGCTGAACTGGGACCACAGGCTGTGTCGCCATGACACCTGGAACCTGAACAATGAGGACTCGCTGCTCTGGAGTGGGGGCGGCGGGAGTTTGGGTCCCTCCCTCAGCCTGTGAAGTAGTCGGTACAACCTGAATCAATCCCGCCTGAATCAACGTACCAAACATGCTCAGGAACTGAGCCAAAGTCTCTTGAAGGGCTGGAGTAGTAGTGGCAGTAGGCGTGTCGGGTGCCTGAACTCCAGCTGGGTCTGCTAGTTGTACCTCGGCGGTAGCTCGCGCAGGTGTCCTGGCTGCACCACGCGCGCGTCCTCGGCCCCTACCCCGGCCCCAGCCTCTGACGGCTGCAGTAGGGGGCGCGGGTGCCTGATCATCTCGAGTAGCACGTGTCCTCACCATCTGTGAGAGAATAGAAGGCAGGATTTTAGGATTGTGATGTCAAAAATCTCGCACGACAGGGAATCAAATGAAGTGAAATTTTCCTAACGGTTACATAGCCTCTCGTAGATAAGTACAGACGTCTCCGTACCGACCAGCGAGACTCTAATAAACCGACTTGTGTCCCGTGACTCCTATGAACCTAGAGCTCTGATACCAACTTGTCACCACCCCAGTTCGCCCTCCGTGAACATGTCGTGACGGCACCTAGTTCCTACGACTAGGTAAGCCTAACAATGCGGAAAACAACATAACTTGCGGAAATAAATAATTAAAACTGAACAACTAGAAGAAAACTGTATATAGATGCCGCTCGGCATATACAACTCAGTAACGCGGAAGTCTACAATATCACCCCAAAACCCGGAAACTCACAGGAACACAAGCTAGAAGAATACAGTAAAGTGCTTTAATCTCCAAAAAGGTCTACATCAAAAGTACCATAGAAGGCTAAACGCTAAAAGGTAGAGTAAAGAAGGAGACTCTTCGATCTGCGGACGCGGCAGATGTACCTCGAAGTCTCCGTAGCTCTCCCTGCCTCTAGTATAATGCGCCTAGGTGGAGGTATCTGGATCTGCACATGAAAAACATGCGCAGAAGGGGCATAAGTACACCACAGCGGTACTCAGTAAGTGCCAAGCCAAACCTCGGTCGGGTAGTGACGAGGAAGGTCAGGGCCCTACTGAGGTTAATCATAATGATAAGTTTTGCAACAGTATAAAATAAGCAGTAATAATGAGTACGGCTATGAAGTAAGACAGGTTATACAAAGCAACAAATAACACATAGAGAATAAGGTAACACGAAGTAAACAGCTCAATACCAGTACCAACAACGAGGATCTCCCAGGATACCGTCCTGTAGTCCATCCCATCAACTGTCCAAGGATCTACCGTCCCGTAGTCCATCATATGTGTATATCTGAAGGATCTCCCGGGATACCGTCCCGTAGTCCAACTATCAATGCGCGGGGATCTACCGGAATCCGATCTGTAGTCCCAAGGTAAATGTGTAGGGATCTACCGGGAATCTAACCCGTAGTCCTATAGTAAATGTGTAGGGAGATCTACCGGGAATCTAACCTGTAGTCCCAAAGTAAATAAACAAAGGGGGGAGCTACCAAAATCCCACATCCGTAGTCCCAATGTAAATGCGCAACCACAACCAGAGGGTATTCAGAAATGAAGCACAAAAATACAAGCAACAGATAGTTCTAGCCTAACATGCTTCACGTAGTACAATCAAGGCAACTTAAGCAAATAGGCAATTTAAATCAACTAAGCATACTTTTCTAAACTAACACAGGCTATAATTGCAAGTAGAATAAAGGAGATACGAAAGGAACTCAGTCTAAATATTTTATGTAAAAATCCGGTTTTCAACAATTAGCTCAATTACGCGCTCGTCACCTCACGTACAAGGCATTCAATTACCAAATATCATATCCTAAGGGGAAAGGTCCCCCACACAAGGTTAGACAAGCCACTTACCTCGAACCGGCTCCAAAATCAACTCGAAATCACACGTTTGCCACGAGTATCCGACTCCAAATGTCCCAAATCTATTCAATTCAATTACATATCGTAAATAACATCTCAAGCAACTGATTCTTCTATTTAATTCAAAGCTAAGACGCGAAATTTGGTAAAATGACCAAAACGTCCCTCAGGCCAACGTCTCGGAATCGGATAATATTAACATTTTCAGAATCCTCGTACTCTCACGAGTCTACCCGTATATAAAACTCTCAAATCGGAGGTTAAACACCCATTCAAAACTCAAAAATTCGGTCTATGAAGTTTTATCAAATTTTCCTCTAAAATCCGAAATTAAAAGGAGGATTCACGATTAGATTAGTGTGTTATGAGCAAAAAGGAGTCTAGAATAGTTACCCAATCATTGCCTTTGAAAATCCCTCGAAATCTCTCCCAAATCCGAGCTCCCAAGCTTGAGTTTTGGTAAAAATGGCTAACCCTCGGATTTTGAAATGTTTATAACTGCCCAGGTATTTAATGCATCGCGAACGCGGAGGAAGTCATGCATTCGCGAAGAAGAAAAGTGAAGGCTGCAAAAAATGCTCTTCGCGAACGCGACAAGAGAGATGCGAACACGATGAATAAAATGGGCTTAGCCCTCAAAGCCAAATTGAACTATGCGAACGCAATGGTTGGTATGCGAACGCAAAGGAGGAAATGGCAGGGCTTCGCGAACGCGGAGGCGCTGAACGCGAACGCGAAGAAGAAATTGGTCCTCCTCCGAAATTACTCTACGCGAATGCGTGGAGGAGGACGCGATCGCGAAGAGGAAAAAGGGGTCTGCAACAGCTGATGGATTTCTGCAATTTTACACAACTCCAAAATGCTCTGTTGAGCATCCGAAACACACCCGAGGCCCCCGGGACCTCAACCAAACCTACGGACATATCCCATAACATCATTCAAACTTGCACCAATCCTTAAACCACATAAAACAACGTCGGGAACTCGAATTAATCAATGATATAAGCCTAAGAACTTCAATTTCTCTCAAAACACACTTTCGATCAAAAACCTAATCAAACCACGTCCGAATGACCTGAAATTTTACACACACATCCCAAATGACATGACGGAGCTACTACAACTTCTTGAATTCCATTCCAACCCTCGGATCAAAATCTCACTATCGGGCCGGAAACTTCAAAAATTCAAACTTCGGCATTTCAAGCGTAAATTAGCTACGGACCTCCAAAACACATTCCGAACACGCTCCCAATCCCAAAATCACCTGACGAAACTAACGGAACCATCGGATTTCCATTCCGAGGCCGTCTTCACACTATTCTGACTATGGTCAGTTTTCCAACACTTAAGCTCTCATTTAGGGACTAAGTGTCCCAAAACTCTCCGAAACTCAAGACCGAACATCCCGGCAATTCAAAATAGCAGAAATAAACTTGGGGAAAGCAGTTAATAGGGGATCGGGGCGTAAATTCCAATAACGACCGACCGGGTCGTTACACCTGTCTTGAGAATATCTAAAGCTGTACATGAAGCATTGTGGCATCATATAGTTCCCCTGCCCCACAAAGGTTCTAAGCAACTCAAAGTTGAATGTAAAT
>NW_017676608.1:0-16161 GCF_001879085.1 Nicotiana attenuata
TCCATCCGCCGACCTCAAGCTGATCCTGCTCGCACTGAACTAGGTTAATTACCTTTCAAAGGTCCCTAACAACTCATCTTCCGCTCGTAACACATAGGAACATCCATCACAGCCGAAGAAATCATCCGTAGTCCACAACTCAATAGACTGAGTGTCCTTCGGGCATATTTTTCTCAATTCAATGATATTATCGCAACCTTCATATTTGGTTCAAATCTTCAATCAATCAAGTGACTAACTGCCATACTTACACAATCTTCCTGTGGGACACCCTCCCACAACCTACCATTACGAATAACTGGGTCGTGCCCCCAAACCACCGACTGCACAATTGCTGAAAAGCGATCAGGAATTATCAAACAGGATGCAAAGCCTTTTCACAAAACACCATTCTCAGGTGATGCTGAAGACAATACCGATTTACCTTAACGTTGAGACTTCTTCCCGGCTCATCCGAGCTCGTGACATCCTTGTCTATACTGAGTTGTTACCTCTATCTTTACCTCAAATTCCATACCACTCATTGTACCCAACATGCCAACATACGATAGAACACGCCCTTCATCACAGCTTCGGAACCATTATTAGATTAACACTTCATCATGTAAAACTTTCCACTTAACTCACTTCAGGAGAACCATAGCAACACACAGGTGAATTCTCATAACCGTAGAATATGCAAATCTCTAAGTGGTGGTCTAACCCACCATAACCCTTTCGGGATCCGCCTACACATCACAGACCCATAATAATGGAGTACTCTCGAATAACATCGTTTACGGCGGACGACAGGCCTCACCTGAACCGCCGCAAATCACACGCGTAACCTGATCATGCTGAAGGAATTGATCTCTACCACCAATATGCCAACAGATATTTGGCTAACCAATCCATCTTCTTTCGACTTACCCTGATTGCCCTAGAAATAATAGTAACTGCATTCAACATATAACACCATCCATCCGCACTCATCCCGAGTGACTTTGAATCACGAGACCATGCTGTCTCACATCCTACGAACCACTCCGTACCTTCCAACTGCTACATCGCAAATCAAAACATCCTAGAACATTCTACGAATTCCGAACCATTACTTGCACCTTCCTGATAGTGCTACATAGGAGCCCATAATTGACATAGAAAAATTACACATCTAGACCTCTCCCAATGGAGACTCAGTTCTAATCACATATACAAATTCAAGATACCCAATTGTCACATGTAGAATCTCGACCACATTAGTACCATTCTCGAGAGTCATTTACTCTATTTAACTGCATTTAGCCTGGTCAAATGAACAGAACCACCCGTGCCTCGTTAGCACTCCGACACCGCAAGATATGACCTCGTCACATTACAAGCACGCATCTCCCTACTCTATACACCGAGCGCCCTTTACTAGCAGCAACTTAACAAATTTTGTGATTCTCACACACATACGAGGTACCGTATAACCTTTGAAAATAAAAATAAATTCCTTCACAGCCATCCTCGACCCCAATCTCTGCAAGCCACAACTAACTCACCCACGCGCCTCAAACTGGAACGAACATAGCACCTAGCCGTGCAATAAACTTAATCAATAGCAAACTCCCCAACTTGGCTCGAAGCCATAGATCAAAACGCACTCAGTAAATCCTACGCATGTACTCTATTGCTGTCATGATATCATAGTGAGATTAACTCAAATCCTCTATAGGCTTGTGAAATCATAGATCAGTTAGGATTTAACTCTTCTACAATTCTCACCTTCACCTTCGCGACAGATACACCCACTCCCTAAGCGACCAATTTAGATTTCAACACATTTTCTTCACTTGTAAATGAGATATCCTAACATACACATAAGGATCACACCACTTTAGAACACTCCGCAGGAGGTAACCCACTGTTTTCGCCTCAATATAACATTCTACATATCTTCCACCATTATACACATCACACAGTCACTTAGCCTTCCTGAGTCTGAACTCATACCGCAACATGTAACTTACTTCACTCCCAACTAGGAGCCTTGAAAAGATTCTTCACACGCCCATAATTCGGGGTTACACATCCATTCACAATGGAGATCATACACTTAATAGTTCGTCTATCATCAAGCAGGCCTTCCTCGCCACTTCCAAGTCATATAGATACCTCTCGCAGTGCTAACGTACTCATCACATAGCTACCCAACTATCATTCCCGCTAATGGGGACAATACCGAACGTATAAGTTCAAAAACACAGCTCACATAATCAGCATCTTGGTGCTCAAGCCATAAGCAAAATCCGGCCTCAAGTCCACCCAACTAGCCCGACATCAACTCACAAAGATCACGTCTCACCCCTCGATCAGGGAATCACAAGCTATTTAGGCACATCTGATATTGAGCGCTCACGCGCGCGTACGAACACGTCGAATGAATTTCAAGAGTTTCTTTTCAAGCTGAATCAAGAACGCGCGATAAGAATTCAAGAATGTGAAGTTTTTCTAAAGGTTCTGCAGCCTCTCGAGGATAAGTACAGACGTCTCCGTACCGATCCACGAGACTCTACTAAACCGGCTCATGACTCGCGAGACCAAGTAACCTCTGCTCTGATACCACCTTGTCACGACCCAACCCCGGTCGTGATGGCGCCCAACACACTGCTAGGCAAGCCCGACCATGTACACAACCTTAGCCAATTAATCTAGATAGATAAATAAATATTCACTACTAAAATACCAATTTAAGTGCGAAATCTCTGAAATAATCTCTAATATTCGAAAACCCCAAAATAAAAATACTAGTCAGCCCACAGAATCTGGTGTCACGAACATGAGCCTCTAATACAGAATATTTACCTAATCACAAATCTGTCTAGGAAAGAAAATGCGAATAAAAGGATAAAGATAGATGGGAGAAATCAAGGCTGCGAACGCCATGCAGCTACCTCGATACTCCCAGATCCTGCTGCTCAGCTAACAAATCCTCACTCACCCTGTGGTGTACCTGGATTTGCACACAAGGTGCAGGGAGTATTGTGAGTACTTCCAACCCATAAATAAGGGTTGAGAGTAAGAAATCCTGGACAGGCACAAAGTAAGCTATAATTACAGCAGCTCAATCTAAATCATACCAACTCAATAAACTAATGAATACAACTATAGAAATATCACAACAGATAAATAAGTAAATGACAATCAAGTATGCAATGCAACACATAAACCGGTACCTCCAGTACCCCGCTGCGGCCGTGCAGCCTGCTCCATTTATTTAACGTCGACGGCGCTCACTGGGGGTGTGCAGACTCCGGAAGGGGCCCCTTACGGCCCAAGCGCAATAATAAGCCATCTCGTGGCATCAAACAGGCCCTTGGCGTCATATCAATATCATTATAATACCACTGCGGCGTGCAGCCCGATCCAATAATCAGTCCAAAATCCCATAAGCCTTTCGGTATAATAGTATAAAAATATTCAGCCCAAACTTTATTTAAAAATATTAATTTAGTTTCTGCTTTAAGAAAAATGGCTGAGTTTACAAAACAGTGTCAAACACCAGGACTGAGTTCAATATCTATAAATATGGTAAGAAACTAGTAAAATAATCCCTGAAGGATTCAAGTAGTTGGCACGAAGCCCAATTATGACAATTAATCCATTTTTATAAGGATATTACAAATATACAATCAAATAGGTATCAATTTTATTAAACGGGACGGACCAAGTCACAATCCCCGACGGTGCTCTACCCCACGCCCGTTATCCGGCGTGCAAGTCACCTCACATAGCACTACGTTGTGCAAATTCGGGGTTTCAAACCCTCGACGCAGCATTTACATTTATTACTAACCTCAAGCTGGCCAAAGTCCTAGCTTGCTATGCCTTTGCCTTTCGAATTCACCTCCCCGTGCGTCGAATCTGACCAAAACCACAATGAATACGTCACAATATGCCAAGGGAATATAACCCAATCGAAAAAACTCGAAAAACATCAAAAATCACGAAGTTTGCAAAACCCGAGCCCCGGGCCCACTTCTCAAAAAATTATAAATTTTATATCACCGGATTTCTTATCTCGCCACGAGTCTATACATATAAAGAACACCAAAATCGGAGTCCAAATGACCCCTCAAATTCCCCTTTTGTTCTCTTGGGTTTCAAGCCCTAAACCACCATTTTTGACCTTAATTCCTTGAGTTTTCAGTGTAATTCCATGTATTTGCATGATAAAATTGTGTTCTAAGTCCAAGAATGCTTACCTGATCGAAGTCCTTGAATTTCCTCTTCAAAATCGCTCAAGAATACCCCAAGTCCGAAGTTAAAAATATGTTTTTTGTAAAATTTCGCGAAGGGATTAAAACCCACTTCTGATCAGTTGTTTCCGCTTCTGCGGTCCTTTGTCGCTTCTGCGACTACCGCATCTGCGGTCATTTTCCGCTTCTGCGGAATCTCACTTATTGTCCAAAATTCCGCATCTGCGGTCCTTTTGTCGCATCTGCGACTCCGCAGATGCGGTTGGCATCTTCGCACCTGCGACTGCTGTCGCTTCTGCGGTTCTTAAATCGCTTTTGCGGTACCGCTTCTGCGGTCCCATTTCCGTAGAAGCGAAAATACCAGAAACAGCAAAATTCTGCAATCTCTTTAAGTTCAAAACTTTCCGTTAGCCATCCGAAATCACCCCGAGGCCCTCGGGACCTCAACTAAGAATACAAACATGATCCAATACCTTATTCAAACTTGCTCCAATCATCAAAACACCTCAAACAACACTAAAACCATTATTTCTCATCGAATTCAAGTCTAAGTTCTTCTAAAACTTCCGAAACACGCATTCGATCAGAAACCCAACCAAACTAAGCTACAACAACTCTCGGAATCTCATTCCGACCCCCGGATCAAAATCTCACCTACCAACCGGAATTCGCCAAAATACTAACTTCGCCAATTCAAGCCTAATTATACACCGAACCTCCAAAATCAATTCCGATCGCGCTCCTAAGTCACAAATCATCCCCCGAAGCTAACCAAATCATCGGAATTCAAATCCGAGCCGTCTAACACAACAGTCAACATCCGGTTGACTTTTCCAACTTAAGCCTTCTTAAAAGAGACTAAGTGTCTCATTTCTTATCAAAACCATTCCAAACCCACTCTAACACATCAAATACTGATAATGAAACATGAAGAAGCATAACATGGGAGAAACGGGGCGGTAACTCACGTGACGATGGGTCGGGTTGTCACAATTATCATTTCACAAGATGTGTGACTTTTCTTTGAAGAGAAGATTCCAATAATAATGAAGAAGCTGATGTTTGCTTATCTCAATTGAAAGAAGAATATTGAAGGAGACTGAATAAATCATATATTTCATAAAAGTTCTTTGTCAGACACGATCTTCAACAGAATGATGAAATAGATGTTCAAAAAATTCGTTCAAGTGATAATTTGGCGGAATAATTCACCAAGGCATTGCCGATCTCAATATTAGAGAAGGTTAGACAAGCTTGGAATTCGTCGTGATATTTTCATCTGGGGGAGGCAAATATGTGCTGTACTCTTTTTCCCTTAGCTAAGATTTTATCCCACTGGGTTTTTCTGGCAAGGTTTTTAACGAGGCAACAAATAAAGCGTATTACAGATATGTGTACTCTTTTTCTTTCACTAGGTTTTTTTTCCCATAGGGTTTTTTCCTAGTAAGGTTTTAACGAGGCACATTATCTTTGGACATCCAAGGGAGAGTGCTATGAAATATTTGATTATGGTGGATGTCCATAACTCCTAAGGGAGTAACACCCACTACTCTTCTCCATTAACCTCCCACTACTTCTTACCATTATGGATGTAACTCCCACACCTCCATGATCTTCCCCCATGTTCTCAATAGTTAATACCATGTTTATGGAGTCCCTTTGTATTACCTATATCATCCTATAAATAGAGAGTTTGGGCATCACATTGTACACACTTGAATACATAGAAGAAATAGGATTCTCTCCTCTCTTCCTCTCTACATTGTTGTCTATTTTATTGTTCTATATTGTTACTTTGAGCTAAGTTTCGTAACAACCTTTTTTTTTTTTGTAATTTCAATTTTCTGAACCACCCACCTCCAACCAACCCAACCACCCCCAGCCCTCCCCGCAATTTTTTGTTACAACTTTTTTTTTTGTATTTTTAATTTTCTGTTTTCTGTTTTTTCATTTTTCTGCACCCGCCCCCCGGCGGCAATTTTTTTTATTTTTTATTTTCAGTTCTGTTTTTTTCATTTTTGAATTTATAGGTTCGAAATTTTACGAGTTCCAAAGTTATGAGTTCGGATGTTTATGTGTTTGGAAGTTTGCGGGTTTAGAAATTATAGAGTTTACGGGTTCTAAAGTTTAGCGGTTTAGAAGTTTATAAAATTTATGGGCTCGGAAGGTTGTTGGTTCGAAAGTTTATGGCTTCATGTTTATTGTATCTAAATTTTATGAATACTCTTGGGAAATTATTTTTCTTATTTGCGTACCAAATACCGAAAAATGAGTAAGATTACTATTTGTTTTTCAAAAAAATATTTTCTTGGAAAACATTTTTTATGAAAAATATTTTCCGTTATACCAAACACACTCTCAAAGTCTTCATTAAGAAACGATGTAAGTTATACATTTTTACTTGTAAAATATAAGACTAACAAATAAATGTACGTGTTATATATAAGATCAAATAAACATGTGAATGTCTTCGAATTTAGGAAAGTTTCATGTTTTCATCAATCATCATTATTTTCTCTTTGCTTTCATTTGACACTTTTTTGGTAAACAAAACGGAAAATCGTGCTTGGGGATCTTTGCTAGTATAGTAATACCCCAAACATCTTAACAAACATATGATGTACCTAACCGAAAATCAATCACATGGTGTAACTGCAGCAATTAATTTTGGCTGGGAAATTTTTAATTTTGAAAGGTCGTAGCTTGGTCCAAATAAGGTCAAAGAAAATTATTTAGATTCTTCCTATTAAAGTCACCAGTATAGCACTCTACCAATCTGTATTAGTGCATGCATGCTACTTTAAAAAATTGAAAGCATCATAGAGTCCTCATCTTGTTAAATGATAAAATATGATCTTGCAAAGGTCATAAAGTTTATCACCTTAAGAGTAATTAAAAGAAGACGAACAACTTTACTGTATTAAGAAACAAAGGCCAAGATTATTCATAGAATCCCTTATCTATTGGAACCTTTATAGAAATCTCAGCAACACTCCATTAAAGAGATGCACGTCTCACATAAATAAAAGGTAGAAAAGTTACACTATGCAGTCTGATAAAGCTAATTGGATCACTAAGTACAATAAGTTTTTATCACCTAATTAATAATGACATGAAGTCGTGACACTGTGGTGCATTTTATTGTAGTCTCTTAATTAGTTTTTGGAGCATTCCTAGGGGTGTAAATGGACGGGGTTGGTTCGATTTTTACCAAAACAAACCAAACCAACTATATCTTTTTGGATTGATTCGGTTTTGTCACTTTTTTTTTTCGAGTTTCTCGGGTTTTTTGTTACATGAATATTATAATTCAATCTTACTTTGTTAAAGTTATAGATAAAGTTTTGATAAGTGAATATATATGTTTAATAAAAATCGAAATAACTGACAATTATATGATCCACTAATATATTCTTATGAGAGATTTTTTTAATAACACATGATAGTTATTTTCTTAGTCGTCTAACAATAATTTTTCGTTGATGTACGTTTTCAAGGTTAACCAATTAATAATTAAACATAAAAATAAATATGAAACCTAAATAATGATATGTTCTATTTAATTTTAAACTTATCGAATACCATTTTAAATTCGAAAAAGATATAAGAATTTAACAGATCTTGACATATGAATATGAAAAAACAAAGAGATTGACGCATTTCAATAACACTTGATAAGAAAGTGATAGTACAACCCATTATTTAAAGTAAACAAACATAGATGCACTTTATAGTTCTATTAAATATTACATCTCATGAGAGGATCTCAAATATTTCTAGATATTTTTTGATTTTTTTTTATATAAAGTCTTAAAAGTTTATATAAAAATTATATATTTATATGTCGGTTTGGTTCCGATTTTTTTTGCTTAAAACCAAACCAAATCAAGCCAAAACTAATCGAGTAATTTAATCGGTTTGATTTGACTTTTCGATTTGGTGCGATTTTTTGGTTCGGTTTGAACACCCCTACATACCCCTACACAGGGGCAGATTTACATGGACCCAAGTGGTGTCACGGGACACTGCTTCGTCGAAATTTTTTACTATTTATATATATAAAAATAATAAGTAAAACAGAAATACAAGATAAAAGTATTAAAAGTGACACCACTTGCAATAAAACATCTCAGTAGTCTAGTTGTTGGGAGCTTTAGTTTGTTGTAAGAGGTCTTGGGTTCGAACTCTCTTGGTTCCAAAAAATAATTTTTGACTGTTACGAGCCTCTTACTAAAAATAGTGACACCGCTTATGAAAAATCATGCGTACGCCACTGCAGACCCTTGATTTTGGCGCGGATTGCAACCACTTCTATTCTTTTTTCCAATTATGTTATTGAGCCTCGTTTCTATTACTCCTATTACATTGGAAAATTGAAAGACAGTTTGTTATTTGATGTTGGAAAAGTGAGCTTGTCCCACATCGGTGGTGCAAGACCACTATGTGTGCCTTTTAAGTCCTTGTCCTTTTATGTGTTTAATTTAGAACACATACTCTTATATGTGTGCAAATGCATATATATTATATATATTAATATCAAAGACTTGGACTTGGACTTGAAACTTGGGCGCGGGCCGGGTCGGACCTAAAATAAATATTTTATTTTTATTTATTTCTACAATTAAATCTGTTTTATTTTAAATTTAAACTGTAAATTTATTTGAATAAACAGATGCGTCTGTTTATGAAAGAACACATCTTTTTGAAAAGGTCCAATGGTTGCCTATAAATAGAAGTTCTTTCAACAAAGTGGACATAAAAAAATCTGCAGTATATTCTTGGCTTGTTGTATCCTGAAGAAGATTGTTTGTATTTCCCCAATTTGTATACGGGCAATATCTTCTTTGAGGAAAGTCGTTCTCACGCCTCAAGCCTTCTTCAATTTCGTTTTCGATTATTATTTTTCTTACAATCTTAAAGAAGATATTCTGCTATGGAGAACATTCTGTCCGCTGTTGAAAATCCAAAAGAGTTCATCAAACTCGATCGTTTTGATGGATTAAACTTTACTCGCTGGAAGGACAAGATGATTTTCCTACTAACTGCTCTGAAGATTTTTATGTTCTTGATCCACAATTGCCTGCTTTGCCAGAACCTACTGCAGAAGATTCTGATGAAGTGAAAGCAACGAGGAAGAAACGGGAAGATGATGAACTGCTGTGTTGGGGACATATTCTGAATACATTAACAGATCGTCTCTATGATCTGCATTAAAATTTGAAGTGTCCAAGGGAAATCTGGACGGCATTGCAAAGTGCTTATGAAAACGAGAAACGAGGTATCGATAAATTACTATATTTAAAGTACTTCGAATTTAAAATGGTTGATACAAAGCCCATCATGGATTAGATTCATGAACTACAAATCTTAGTTTCAAAACTAACTGATCTTGAAGTTAAAATTCCTGATGCACATCAAATCGGTGCTATACTTTCTAAACTGCCTTCTTCCTGGAATGACTATAGAAAGAAGATCCTGCATTCTTCTGAGAAATTGACTGTGGAACAGTTTCGAACTCACATTCAAATTGAAAGTGAGAATCGAATTCGTGATACTTTTATGCAACCTTCGAGTTCCATAGTTAATAATGTTAGTCAGAATAATAACGGAGATGGAAACAAAAATCTAAAAGTTTTAAATAAGCCTTAATTTAAAAAGAGGAATACCTTGAAATGTCATCATTGTGGAAACAAAGGCCACAAGATCCGTGATTGCAGGTTTAAGAAAGCAGAAATTAACTTTAACCATGGAAATTCTGGAAACTCGGGAAGGTCTGAAAAGGAAAAAGCAAACACAGTTGAAAGTTCTTCACACGGCTTGGTTTGGTTTCTGTAGTACCATGTAATATGGTTACAGAATTAAACATGGTGGCTGCTGCTGCTGTTAAGAGTCAAGACTGGTGGTTGGATTCGGGTGCCACCGTTCATGTCTGTTATGAGAAGAATATGTTCAAGACTTATGTAGAAGTGAAGGAACCCGAGAATGTTCTCATGGGAAATCATATGACTGCAGATGTTGCAGGAAAAGGAAGATGTTGAGATCAATTTCACTTCTAGGCAGAAGCTAACATTGCTAAATGTGTACCATGTTCCAGACATGAAGAAGAACTTGATGTCTGCTAGTTTGCTGTCTAAGAGAGGTTTCAAGATAGTCATAGAATCTGATCATGTAATAGTATCTAAGAATAGTTTATTTGTTGGAAAGGGCTACACTTGTGATGGCATGTTCAAACTTAGTATTAATGCAATAAACTATGTTTCTGCTTATATTGTTGAGTCCAATTCTTATTTATGGTATGCTAGATTAGGACATTTAAATTTTGGTTCGTTAAATTATATGTCCAAAAATGGATATATTTCTTGCAAGCATGATAATGTGAAAAAATGTGAAATATGTATACAAGCAAAAATGACTAAGAAACCTTTTCGTAAAACTGAAAGATTTAGCGAATTGTTACACTTAGTACATTATGATATATGTGAACTAATGTTAACCAGAGGAGGCAAGAGATATTTTATTACTTTTATAGATGATTATTCTAGATTCACATATGTTTACTTGCTTAGAACAAAAGATGAAGCATTTCAGAAGTTTAAAGAATATAAATCTGTTGTGGAAAATCAAAAGAATACTAAAATTAAGATTCTTCGTAGTGATAGAGGTGGAGAATATTTTTCCTCTAAATTTAATAAGTTTTGTGAAGAGAATGGTTTGATACTGCTCCTTATACACCGCAACAAAGTGGTTTGGCCGAAAGGAAAAATAGAACTTTAGTTGATATGATTAATGCTATGTTAATGAATGCACATTTACCGCATAATTTATAGGGTGAAGCACTTTTAACAGCTTGTCACATATTAAATAGGGTGCCTTCAAAAAGCTTACATGTTTCACCATATGAACTTTGGAATAATAGAAAACCTAATTTAGATTATTTTAAAGTGTGGGGGTGTATATCATTCTATAGAGTTCATGATCACCATAGAACAAAACTAGGTCCTAGAGGAATTAAAAGTATTTTTGTTGGATATGCTCAAAATTCTAAGGCATATAGATTGTTGGATCTAGAATCTAATGTTATAATAGAATCTATTCATGTTGAATTTATTGAAAATAAATTTTTAGATAACACTATTGATGAGGAAATGACTGAATCAAGTGAAAGTGATAACAATGCATATAGATTGTCACATTCCGAAATTACTACAAGTAAAAAGAAAAGTGATAATATACAAATAGAACTAAGAAAGAGTCAAAGAATAAGGAAAGAAAAATGTCTTGGTTCTGATTTTATCTCTTCACTGTCCTTAGTCTTTCTTGTAGAAGGAGATAGAAAAAATGTCTGTAATCAAATTCCTATCTTATTAAATGTTGAAGAAGACCCGAAGACATTTCAAGAAGCTATGGCTTCTCAAGATGCTGCCTTCTGGAAAGAAGCTATTAATGATGAAATGGATTCAATAATGTCCAACAATACTTGGGTTTTAGTTGATCTTCCAAATGGATCAAAACCCATAGGTTGTAAATGGGTCTTTCGAAGGTGTATAATACAGACGGTTCTATCCAAACCTTCAAAGCAAGATTAGTAGCAAAAGGTTTCACTCAAAAAGAAGGCATAGACTATTTTGATACTTATGCTCCTGTAGCAAGAATAACGTCCATTAGAGTGCTTTTATCGTTGTCTTCTATATATAACTTGTATGTGCATCAAATGGATGTTAAAACGGCCTTTTTAAATGGAAACCATAGTGAAGAGATTTATATGCAACAACCTGAAGGTTTTGTTCTTCCAGGAAATGAGAAGAAAGTATGTAAATTGATAAAGTCTCTCTATGGTTTGAAACAAGCACCTAAACAATGGCATGAAAGGTTTGATAATGCTGTACTTTCAAATGGATTCATACATAATCATGCTGACAAATGTATTTACTCCAAGTTCACAAAAGAATACGGAGTTATCATTTGTTTATATGTTGATGACATGTTAATTTTTGGTACAAATATGCTTGGAATTACTGAAATCAAGAAGTATCTAACTTCAGTTTTTAAGATGAAAGACTTAAATGAAGTAGATACTATTCTAGGCATAAAGGTGAAAAGAGAGAACAAAAGAATGACTTTATCACAATCGCATTATATTGATAAGATCCTTGCTAAGTTCAGTCATTTAGGCATAAAGGAGTTTAATACTCCTTATGACTCTAGTATCAAGCTAACTGAAAATACTGGAAGAGCAATAGCCCAATTAGAGTATGCAAGTGCAATAGGTAGTATGATGTATGCAATGCATTGTACAAGACCTGATATAGCCTTTGCTGTTTGTAAACTTTCAAGGTTTACTAGTAATCCAAGTAATGATCATTGGAAAGCAATAACTAGAGTACTTGGATATTTAAAATATACAAAATATTTGGGCATTTGCTATAATGGTTTTCCCACTGTTTTAGAGGGATATTCTGATGCAAGTTGGATTACCAGTGTTAATGATAATAAATCCACTTCAGGATGGATATTTACTTTGGGAGGTGGTGCCATTAGTTGGGCATCCAAGAAACAAACTTGTATTTCTCATTCTACAATGGAATCTGAATTCATAGCATTACCAGCTGCTGGGAAAGAAGCAGAATGGTTGAGGAACATGTTATTAGATATAAAGTTGTGGCCACAACCTATGCCAGCCATTTCTGTATTTTGTGATAGTGAGACTACCATGTGTGTGGCTCACAATAAGATATATAATGGGAAATCAAGACATATAAGCCTGAGGCACGCTTATATAAGAGAATTAGTCACAAATGGGACTATAACTATTGGGTATGTGAGATAGAATAAGAATTTGGCAGATCCACTTACCAAACCATTGACGTGAAATGTAGTACAACAAACTTGTTAAGGAATGTGGCTAAAACCTCTAAATTGAACACAAGCGACAGGAACCCAACTTTGAGTTAGTATACACTCTAACAAAATAAGTTCAATGAGGTAATAACAAGTTGTTTTGTATTGCTTAAGCACTGATCTCCTTTCGGAGCCTTAATTCCAATGTATTACATATTGTTATGAGAGGAGTCAAGAAGTTGTTAAATATCTGAAATAACTAGGGAAAAATAACAAACTTCATGGTGCAAACTGTTACACGAAGAGGTTGAATTAAATCTTAATGAAATTAGTAAATGTTTATAGTAATAGGAACATTATAGCTAATTTCACCTATATGAATATTGAAGTGGTGCCACTTCAAGCAAGGTTTAAGAGGTTGATCTTGTAAATATTCATGAAGTCAGGATGAGCACATGACCATAAACGTGCTAAAGCAAATACTGGATTTTCTTAGTCACTGTATAATATTCTGCGTGTGATATTTTCGGTTTTGACACAAGGAGTTGTGGTTCAAACCTTTGAGGTACCAATAACTTCGTCAAAACTTTAAGATATTTACACTAATGGAAAGTTCAAATCAAAATAAGATACTCTCCAATATGTGTAATATTATGAGAAATATAACAAACTAGTGGGGGATTGAAAGATAGTTTGTTATTTGATGTTGGAAAAGTGAGCTTGTCCCATATCGGTGGTGCAAGGCCACTATGTGTGCCTTTTAAGTCCTTGTCCTTTTATGTGTTTAATTTAGAACACATACTCTTATATGTGTGCAAATGCATATATATTATATATTATATATATTAATACCAAAGACTTGGACTTGGACTTGGAACTTGGGCGCGGGCTGGGTCGGACCTAAAATAAATATTTTATTTTTATTTATTTCTACAATTAAATCTGTTTTATTTTAATTGTAAATTTTAAATTTATTTGAATAAACAAATGCGTCTGTTTGTGAAAGAACACATCTTTTTGAAAATGTCCGATGGTTTCCTATAAATAGAAGTTCTTCCAACAAAGTGGACATAAAAAAATCTGCAGTATATTCTTGGCTTGTTGTATCCTGAAGAAGATTGTTTGTATTTCCCCAATTTGTATACGGGCAATATCTTCTTTAAAGAAAGTCGTTCTCACGCCTCAAGCCTTCTTCAATTTCGTTTTCGATTATTATTTTTCTTACAAAAATAAGTGAAATTACACATTTATCAATTTTCAGTGGCAATCTGTCTGTGAACAAAGGACTTAAAATGAATAAAGTAGAGTGAATATTAGGGATATGAAAAGCATAGAATAGATTTTGAACCAAACATTATTTACCAATTAATAAGGAAAGAGATGGTGAAAGAAAGTACGTAACATTGTGTAAGCGCTACTGTGTTAAAACACAAAATCAGAAAAAACTGTTAGAAAAATAAAAGAAACTGGAAAAACAGAAGAGTTTAAGAAATATTCCGAGTCCACAATTTTCTTGTGTGTCCTTAAGGAATTTTAACCCCCTCACACGTTGCCAAGGTAATGGATTAAATCCTCCCAGGATAAAACGGAATAAACCTTCCTGCAACAGTGGCAATACAAACTGCAGGATACCAACGAACTCAAAGAACGGAGCAAAATCACACTTACGAATTTGAGAGAGAGACTCTGCGAATTAGGATGAAGTATATTCAGAAAGAAAGAAGTTCTGGAGTGTTTTTCGTGTGTAAAAAATGGAGCCTTGCCTCAGAATTTATAGGCAATTATCAGAGGAGGTGTCTGGAAAAAAGGTGCCTTTTCAGAAGAATACGCTGCCTGCCGCGGTTCTACCGCGGTCGCGGCAGAACCGCGGTCAGAGAGGCTCTCTGAATCAGCCTGCCGCGGTTCTACCGCGGTCGCGGCAGAACCGCGGCCAGAGAGGCCCTCTGAACCTTCAGCAGGGTTCTGGCGTATTTTCAGCAGTGATTTGGCATTTAATTAATTATTAAATAATTAAATAAATTTTGTCCAAAAATAATCTTATCGATCGATCATTTGACAAATCCAAATCCAAATCCAAAGCCAAAGCCGAAGCCGAAGCCGAGGCGAGCGAGCGACGACGACGGCCGAGGGTTCATTCTCTTCAACTCCTTTTAAGAGCTTTAAGAAGCGATTCTATATATAAGCACACAAATGTGGTTGTCCCTCACCAATGAGGGACAAAGTGCAAGACAAAAGTTCACTTCTTCAAATTTTTAATTTCCCTCCATTTTATTTCCCTCCATTTCCAATTCACACTTCTTCTACTTTAAAGCCCAATGGCTTAAAGTCCAACAATCCCCCACATGAATGGGAATGGCTGTATCAAGAAAGATCATAGATGAAAGCTATGTGATTTTGCAAGTAAGGATTAATTGCATCTGGATAAGTAGGTTTCCCTTTGAACTTTCCGTAGTGAACATATGTCGGATATACTCGGTCAATCGGTAGATTTGATATCTTTGAACCGTCGAACTTTAGTGTAAACCTAGACAACCATATGTCACACAACCAACCCTTAACCGTCTTTTGGTTCTCATTGTTGTGTTCGTTTTAGCCATGGACACCGCCTGGTTTCATAAGTGCGTAGAGAATTGATCTTACAAAATTATCATCGAAGCGGCTTCCACTTCACACTTACATAGGTGATTCCTAAACGTGTAATCCTTTAGATTGACACTATTTGATAAATACCTCATCAAACTTAGGTAATCATTAAAGAACGTGTAAAGTTCTATCCTTGTTACTGAACATTGTCTTCATCACGAGAATGGACCAAAGATTTTATTTTGACAATGTTGAACCGGTCAATCACAACTTTGTTTGAGCTCCTTGAACCTAGATCTCGGAACATCCAAAATTCTAGGTAGAGTTACCGCCATGTTGACTTGTCCTCGGCTATAGTCCCATTCCCTTAGATGATTTCTCAACTCCCTCTCTAGTTAAGCCTTTTGTAAGCGGATCCGCCACATTATCCTTTGATCTTACATAATCAATAGTGATAATTCCACTAGAAAGTAGTTGTCTAACGGTTTTATGTCTTCGTCGTATATGCGAAGCTTTC
>NW_017676608.1:28247-33247 GCF_001879085.1 Nicotiana attenuata
TTAGTTTTGACTAAATTTTTTGTCAATTAAACATTTTTCACTTTTTGTATTTTTGAGTACTTTAATTAAGAATATTAGAGTGTATGGCTCTATGCACTAGTTAGTATTCAAACCGAATAAACCGAAGTTACCGAACCGAATAAACCGAAACCGAAAGGAGAAAAACCGAACCATACCGAATTTAATTAGGTACGGTATAGGTATAGGATTTTAAGAAACCGAATACCGAAAATACCGAACCGAAATGTCTAAATACCATACCGTACCGACCGACGAACACCCCTATCTCCAACTCTTTCTTCTGCTTCAGGGGTAGTAATGGAAGTACCAGGTTCCTCTTGAGAAGTAGAAGAGGATGTTGCATTGTCTCTCACCTGTCTCCTTCATCTTACTCATCAAATCAGCCTTCCCAATTGAAACTCCAGATATTTCCCAGGGACCAAAAGTGGTTCATCATCTTAATCATCATTGTTTCCTCCCTTTTTAGAGGAGGATGTATCGTTGAATAGCACATGAACACTTCCTTCCACACAGCGTGCCATTTTGTTGTAGACTTTGTGGGCTTTGCTTTGAGGGGAGTATCCCAGAAGGATTCCTTCATCGCTTTTTGCATCAAACTTCCCAAGCTGGTCCTTCCCGTTGTTGAGAACATAGCATTTTCATCCAAAGGTTCTCAGATGAGTCAGCTTAGGTTTCCTTCCAGTCAGCAACTCATAGGGGGTTTTGTTCAGGAGAGGTCTGATCATGCACCTCTTTTCACTCCTGCTCAGTATTCCCATAGGAATTGCATGCTCCGTGTTCTTTGAACTTTGAATTTGACAGACCATGGACCAGGTCCTTCTTCATCAATATATCCAGAAGTGAGAAACTTGTATCCCCCTAATCCTTTATGCCAAGTCTTTGAATCATTATGAACTGCATTCAACCAGCTCATATCACTAACTTAGACACGAACTTCTACCTTGTTTTCTTCCCCATACCTAGAATGTACCCCTTCTTTCCATTTTCCAAAGGGTACATCCCTTCCTTGCAGGGCTTTCAGTGAGAGAAAATCCATGGTATTTCAAGTCATGTGCTTTGAGCATCTACTGTCCATGATCCATTGCAGTCCTCTTCCTCCCACTGTTCCCTGCACATCTAAATTATGGGTTAGATTTAGGAACCCAAACTAGTTTGGGTCCCTTGTTATGATAAAAGGGATGGATAAGGGCTTTTCTAGTCTATGCAGGCAACATTGGTTTCTTGCGAGCGGTACCTGGTCCCCTGTTGGTAGTCACTTTGTCAGCAAACACTTTATTTTTCCAAACAAATTGAGCCCTGGCCTGGCAATTTTTTTTGAAGTGCCCATTATTCCCACAGTGGGTACACAGCCAGTTATCAAGAACTGTGACGTACTTGTTGTGAGGGCTGTAAGGAGTTTTCTCCTTTTGGAACCCGATTCCCTGCCTGTTTCCACTATTGTTGAAGTACATGGCGGTGACAACATCTGAGGACCAGGTCCACTTGAGAGATTTATCAAGATCCCTTTTTACTCTCTTCAATTCAGCTTGAAGCTGCCTATTTTTCTCGAGTTCACCACATATCCTAGTTCTAGCAGCTTTTAACTCATTTTCAAGCCTAATGTGTTCCTCACTGGCTATCTCCTTTCCTTTTCCAGATTTTTCAAGTTTTAACTTAGTCCAAGGTTTCACTATTGTTTCCCTTAGGTCTGTAATTTCTACCAAAAGATCATTCTTTTCTTTTCTGAAAATTTCAATGATTTTCTTATGGTCAGTAACTACAGCCACTAAGGCGACTCTAGTTTGTTCAGATTCTGCTAACTCTAAGGTCAAAGAATCCATATCCTCCACAAAACTATGGAAGGCATTGATTAATACATTAGCTAAAGACATGAGTTTTCTTGGAGAATAGGATTTCAGATTTCTCTGAACATCCCTGAAAATTATCTCTTTGTTGTCATCATCTTCATCATCATCTGGTTGTGCCATCAACGCAAAGGTTGAGTCATATTCATTTTCCTCGCCTTCACTTGCCATCATGGAGCTATCACCAGCATCAGCTTCATCTTCAGACTCACCAAATGCAAGAGCATGTTTCACCACGTTGCAAGCATGTCTCTTTTTCTTAAAGTCCTTGAAGGGCATCAGGTTCCTCTTAGCTGTTTTTTCAGACTTATTCTTAGAGAACTCTTGCTTCAAGAGAGGACGGTCTTTGATGAAGTGTCCGGGCTTTCCACACTTAGGACAGAGATCATAGTTTTTTGGTTTGCTGGAGCTACCCCTTTTTAGCATTTCTCCATTTCTTCCGACCATCTTCTGAAATCTTTTGGTTAGGTAAGCCATGTCACTGTCTTTCTCACTTGAGTCATTGTTATCAGCTTTAAGTACCAGGTAATTTTCCTTCTTTGGTTCTCTCCTTTCAAAAGTTGGTGGAGCAGCCATGAGGATCCTTCCTAGGTGTTAGCCTGATAGGAAGAACCTGCTTTGATACCACTTGTTAGAGACTGTGCGTCCACCAGACTGTATAGAGAACCGGGTAAAAGCTTTAGGCATCTTTTGAGCATGTTCAGCTTCCAAAATTCCTGGGGTTCTCTATCTGTTTCCTCTGAAAATACTGATGAACCAAACTGTATAGCGATCTGGTCCTATATCAGTTTGGTACAGTGCTAAGTTTGTGTGAATCCACCAAATAGTAGAGTACCTCGTCCTTTATCGGGTTCTGCTGTGAATGCTAGTAAATCTGAATGTAAATAAGGCTGAGGATGGAAAAATCCCACACAAAGGGATCAAAAAACCACGACCTACACCTGTAGGCTTTTAACTTCACTAGCTTGCAATCTCCCTATTACAAGCCACTTTACAATAACCCTATTGCAATGACTTCAACTAACTTGTGATGCTCTCATCACAAGCCCCTCTATAACTATCCTAGTTACAAAGAATTTAAATAAGTTGTGGTATTTCCACCACAAGCCACTTTGTCACACTACGGTTACAAATGCTTTGACTAACTTGTGATGTTTCCACCACAAGCCACTTTGTCACACTACGGTTACAAAGGCTTTTGCATATGACTCAACCTAATCAATGCTTCTAAGAAAGCCCGATAGGAGTTACAATGAAGAACACATAACAAAGACTCAACAACCCTAAGGACTTAAGATATCATCAATCTCGGATCAGGTCCTTGAGGTTGCAGCAGCTTTGTTCTTGAGAGAGGTTCTTGAGCACTTGAGAGAATTTTCGTTTTCTGTATTTGTAAGTGTTGAACCTGAATCTTATGCCTTGCATAAGGTTTATACTATACAAGACATCCTTAGTGATGTCCAATCTCAATGGGAAGTGACTGCTGCACTGCCTGCAACACTGTTGCAGGCAGTCAGTTTCTGCAATTGCTTTCCAGCTGTAGTTGACTTGTACTTCTGTCAGAGAACCCTAAGGGACCAGGTCCCTGTTGTGTTCTTCTTTGTACAGTTGCGGACAGTCACTCAGTTGCGTTCCAGCTGTATAGTTAACTTGTACTTCTGTTAGAGAACCCTAAGGGACCAGGTCCCTGTTGTGTTCCTCTTTGTACAGTTGCGGACAGTCACTTTCTTCAGTTGTGTTCCAGCTATATGGTTGACTTGTACTTTTGTCAGGGGAGCACCAAGGGATCAGGTTCCTGATCTGGTACTTGTGCACACTGCCCAGATTCTTGAGTTAAGTAACTTGAATCATTATACTTTAGTTGATCAGAGAATGAGTGGGCGCTGGAAACAGTGCAGTGCGGAAGAATCTTCGTTTCCAGCTGTGTCCAATTGACTTTGTACTGCCGTGAGGAACCCACAAGAGTATCAAGTCCTTGTCTGGGTTCCTACCTCTTGAAGTTGTAGCAAGTTCACATTTGGCTGGAATCCATTAGATGCAGTGTAATCCAAGTGAGTCAGGTTCCCTATCTGGTTCTTGACATTAAGTTTGTTAGATCATCAAACACAAGGCAAAGATATTGAAAACCTATCAATTTCCCCCTTTTTGATGATGACAAACTTAGCATTGAAAACGAGGAGTTAGAGTTAAGAGAACCAGATTGAATAACAGGAGCCACAGGTTCCCCCTGACTTTATGCCCTTACTTACACATGTTTCCCCATATGTTCCCTCTGACTTTTTACTATCGTTCTTGGTCTTTTATCTGGTTCCATACAGAAAGTTTGTTAGATCACCTATCAATTTCCCCCTTTTTGATGATGACAAACTTTTAACATTGATGACTATTTGACTTAACCAGGTAAGGTACCAGCAACTGCATATGTTCCCCCTGACTCTATTCTTCCCCCTGACATATGTTCCCCCTAACTCTATTCTTCCCCCTTTTGACATATATTCCCCCTGACTCTATTCTTCGCCCTTTTGGCATCAACAAAAAGACACAGTCAGACAAAAAAGGCATAAAGAAGTCCAACAAAGCTAACTCATGCCACATATGTGCACACAATCATGATAGAAAAGAGAAGCAAAATGGAAAACAAGCATTGTACAAGCAAAAAAAGAGTTGTTTTATTGATAAGAAATTTGACTGTTCAACAGGAGCAGCAACGGTGAAATCCAACATGCCATCACAAAAAGACAAACAAAAAGAGAAACAACAGCCACAAAATTATCAGAGCAAAAGATAACTGGCCACTGAGAGGATCCTAGGGGGTACTAGAAGAGGGAGACTTGGAAGAGGAGGCAGCAATGGTTTTGAGAGCTAGGTCCATGCGGGTAGTTGCAGACAACTGTTAGTTTTGAGGAAGCAGTTTCTCCAGCAGGGTCTCCACTAGTGGCCTAAGTCCAGAACTTGTCTCAGACCTGCCATCTCCTAGATTGTCGGGCAAGGGTGCGACCCCACAAGACTTTTTTTGAGTTAACTCTCCTGCCCAAGCCACTGTCACTTAGAATGGTCTTCATTGAACCAGGTCCTCCCACAGTTTCCCACTTTTGTTTTCTAGATATTTCAATAAACTTCCCATTCCTGCTTGCA
>NW_017676608.1:39497-42180 GCF_001879085.1 Nicotiana attenuata
TTTTTCGAAAATTTGAAAAACTCCAAAAAACTATTTTTTAAAATTTTTCACTCAGATCACTCACAAAACTTCAAAAATAACCCAAAATTATATTCATGTCCAAACACAACTCTAATTTTCAAATACCATTTTCACTTGAAATTTTTTTTCCTTTTTTTTGAAATTTTAGGATTATGTCCAAGTGCCCACTTAGTATTTACACTACAGAGTCTATAATTATTTCTCTCTTATGTAGTTTTTTTTCTTAGTTTTCCTGTTACTTTGTACCTTCATGGATGACATCGAAAAGCTCCAATTTCTTTGTACTAGCACAAGTAATTTAATAGCAATCTCAGACGTCTGATCAAGTATGACGTCATCACTTCAACCATCTTTTTTCCAAATCTTAGAGCTGAAAAAGGGTTTTTTTTTAATTAATTCGCACATGAGTTAAAGAATGTCTATCACAAGTGTGGAAGCCACATTTCAATTGGGCCCCTCTTTATATATATATATAATCTTATTCCTTTTTACTTAGAAGTAATAACTTTTTTTACAGATCTTTTTTTTTGGTCACATAATTGATAGGAAAATTTCAACTGGAGAATTATAATTCAGGTTCGCGATACTGAACTTATACGCGTTTTGCACAAAAAATTGCAAGTCTATTCACTTTTCGGATAACTTCAGACATACAGGCCCCAAGTAGCAAAAAATTATACAGTCAAACCTCTCTATAACAGCCACGTTTGTTCCGATATTTTTTGCTGTTATAGCGAAGTGTTGTTATAGAGGATATATATTATAACATAACATAAAAGATCGATTCCGAGAAACCTTGGCTTTTATAGTGAAATTTATATAAGGATGTTGTTATAGAGAGGTCTGACTGTATCTGAAGTTTGAACTTCAGAATTTTTGCTTGAAGTGCGACCTTATCAAAGCAAAACTTCATATATTTTCGCCTGAAGTTTGGCCTGACTTGCAAAGGCAATCGAAAATTTCAGTTCATAGTGCAAACTTCAGACAAATTAGTCTGAAGTTCTTCAATTTGTAGTAGAAACTTCAGACCGGCTTAAGAACTTCAGACTTGGAATTAACTTAAGAACAAAATCAAATTAAATAAAAGACCAAGAAAAAATTCTTGCTTATAAATATAAAAACCCACCAGTGTAAGGGACTCCAATCCAAGGCAGCCAGTAATTTCGCACTATGAAATTGGAGACAGTGAAATAAGATGCATCCAAGAAGTTAATCTCACCACGGTAATCAGGCCCTGTAACCCTATTATTGGTATCCGGTCCTAAATCTGTGTTCTTATTTCAGTATAATACGACGTACTTAATGCAAAACTCATACCCTAGTGCTAAATCACTGTGTCTTTCATATTCGATCAATAATACTTACACAGAGTCTCATGTGTTTGAGAGAGAGAAGAAGAAGAAGAAGAAGAAGAAGAAGAAGAAGAAGAAAGGAGGAAGAAAGGAGCGCATAGGTCGCGGGAAGAACAAGAGGAGGCGACGACTTGCTTGAAGTTGTAAAAATTAGGGTATAGGTTAAACAATTTTAAAAATATTGGTAAAGGTTAAATGGGGAGCGACCAAATAGGGCGCCCCATGTAATTTTTACTTTCTTTTTTGGTACATCTGTGTTCAAAATTTGCATTGAAACCTCGATTAATCTGAATATGTACTGCATAAGGTCCATTACAGAATAAAGTACTTCGTACTAAGAGTATTTTCCTTCTTAGGACTCGAACCTATAACTTTAATTTAAGGGTCAAGAATTTAATTCATCTCACCACAACCCTGGCGGTATAACGAGATATGCTATTAAATGCAAAAAGTTTTTAAACAATTTGAGATTCTTGAGCTTTTATCTAAGTCGACATTATATTTGTGTTCAAATGTTAATTTTAATATCTAAACAAAAAGAAGAGACCGTGTTTTGTTTCCATTTTGCATTTTTTTAATAAAAAGATATGGATAGAGCTTGGTCTATAAAAGAGGAAAGTAAGTAGTAAATACAACAACATAAAGGACAAAAATGGACAAATATTAAATAAAGTATTTCCGAAAATTACGTCAACTTTTGTTACCTAACAAAAGCAATTACCCCTCTACATAAATATATAAAACAAGTACATATGACATTTTGGCCCCCCCAAATTTCATCTATTGTCCCATTTATGCCCTTAGGTGAATAGGATAACAATTCCAAGAAGATCATGTTAAACAAGATAAAGATTCAACTAATAAAAATTTTGTTTGTTTTTACCCTAAGCCTTCTCTAAAATTAATTTTATTTCCTTATATATTCACACAATATATCTAACCATATAAAAAAACCAAATTTTATAATAAAACCTAATAAAAACTTTTGCCTTTGTTTCTTTGCCTTTTCTTTAACCATCAGTTTCTTCGATTTGTTGATCTACTTTGTCTGAAATGAGAAGCTGTTGAATCTTTGTTCTTTGAGCTCATTTGGGTCACTGATAAGTGGCTCATGGCTGAAGAATATCTATAGCGAAATTCAAGAGAGTGTAAAGTTGGGATTTTTATGAAATGGGGTTTTACTGAAAAAGTGAAAGATACATCAAATGATGAAGGCAAAAGTACAAATCTTGATAGAATTTTGTGAAGTGGGTTTTTTAGTTTTTGTGGGTTTTTGTTTGTATTTGTTTTTTTGTGTCATTTTGTTCACA
>NW_017676609.1:0-11337 GCF_001879085.1 Nicotiana attenuata
GGGGAGGTCGATCTGGTGGTGGTCAGGCCCGTTTCTATACACTTCCAGCTAGGCTTGATGCGGTTGCTTCAGATGCGGTAATTACAGGTATTATCTCAGTCTGCCGCAGAGATGCCTCTGTGTTATTTGACCCTGGTTCTACTTTCTCTTATGTGTCATCTTACTTTGCCCATTATTTGGATACGCCCTGCGAGTCTCTTGTTTCTTCTGTTTATGTCTCTACTTCGGTGGGCGATACGGTTGTGGTAGACCGTGTGTACCGGTCGTGTGTTGTGTCTATTGGGGGTCTGGAGACCCGAGTGGATCTTCTGTTGTTATGTATGGTATACTTTGATGTGATATTGGGCATGGATTGGTTATCTCTATGCCGAGCTATTCTGGACTGTCATACCAAGACAGTGACGTTGGCAATGCTTGGTGTGCCACGGATTAAGTGGCGAGGTGTGTCTGATTATGGTCCCAGCAGGGTAATCTCATTCTTGAAGGCCCAGCGTATGGTTGAGAAAGGCTGTCTTTCATACTTAGCATTTGTGAGGGATGTCAGTTCAGAGACTTCCAGAATTGATTTTGTTCCAGTTGTGAGGGATTTTCCAGATGTGTTTCCTGCAGACCTGCCGGGAATGCCACCAGACAGTGATATCGATTTTGCTATTGATCTAAAGCCGGGCATGATAACTAGGGACTTTGATGCTTTTTATACTCTTTCTTGCTTATGTTTTGATTGGAAATTCGTACAAAATAGTCCCAAAAGGCTCATAAGTTGTGCTTGATTGCAGGTTTGATCAACAAAGTGACAAGATGTCAAAGATCAGCTCAAAAGGAGTGAAACTTGCACAAGTAACAAGACAAGACAAAGCTCAAGCAGAACAGTCCCAATGCGGCCGCACACCATTCTGTGCGGTCCGCACAAGGAGATTCAGAGAGGTGATTTCCAGGCAAAGAGGCAGTGCGGCCGCACTAGGTTTTGTGAGGTCCGCACTGAGATCAATGCGGCCGCACTCGACTTTGTGCGGTCCGCAGAGCCAAGAATCAGAGAAGTGCCAAGTTGGAGTTTTCAAGCCAATGCGGTGCGCGCTCCATTTTATGCAGACCGCACTAAAAGCCTCCGCGGACGCTGTCCATTCTCTGTGGTCCGCAGTGCCTGAGTTCAGAGAGATGGGATTTCAAGTTCAGAGCCCTAGTGCGGCCGCACACCATTTTGTGTGGTCCGCACTAACCCCGCCAGGGTATTTTTGTCCAGAATTGCCAGCTTAGTATAAATAGCTTCTTTTCCATTTTTAGGTGAAGCAGATAGATTTAGCTGGTAGCTGCGCTCATGGGTTCGAATATTTTAACTATTTTGGGCAATTTTATCTTCATTTCAACATTGAATCTTCTAGTTTATCTTAGCAACTAATTAATATGAGTTGTTTTTCATCTATTTCTTTGTTTCTTTCTCTAATTATGAGTAGCTAGACCCATCAGCTAGGGTTGTGGCTCAACCCTAGTGTGGGTAATTGATGGGTCTTGTATTTTAGAGCTTGATTGACTATGGGTGTTTGATATTTGGGCTATTTCCATGTTTAATTGCTAAATTAGTAGTTGCAAACACTAGTTTGTGTTTAGTTGACTTTTGCTCTTCTTGAGAAAGAGAGCTTAAGTCTCTAGAATTAGTCCAACAAGGAATTGGGACGTACTCAAGAGAATTGATAGCCCCAATTAAAGGGTTAAACCGAGAGATCGTAATACCCGACTTGATCCTCAATTGCTTGTGCAAATTCGTATACCCAATTGGTCTTGAGAAAGTCAATTCGGGCAAAATCACTCGAACTACCGAGAGGTATAGAGTGAGTAGAATCGAGCAATGGGTATATCATACTCCCCAAATGTGTCAATCTAGCTTTTGATTCAAGAATCCGTTAATTGACCACCTAGGCGAAAGTCACTACCCTAGTGACTTTTAATCATTTGAACAACTTGCAATAGTTTAATCATAGCTTATAGTAGTTAATTCGAGCATTGTAATTTATAGAATTAGAACAATAATTAAAACCCCAAAAATGTGTAGAAGTGTAATTTGGAGCAAACACACAACTCCATTTTAGGTAGATACCCAATTCCAACTTCTAACTCTCTGTGGAATTCGATCCCGGCCCTAAATCGGGTAAAAGCTGCTTCGACCTCTCTCGCTACCTAATAGTAGTGCAGGGTTGGCCACAATTAGGGAACTCAACCCATTTCTATTCCACCGTATCGTATGGCACCAGCGGAGTTGGAGGAGTTAAAGAAGCAGCTTCAGGAACTCCTTGATAAGGGGTTTATCCGGCCTAGTATGTCACCTTGGGATGCACCTGTTCTATTTATGAAAAAGAAGGATGGAACGATGAGGATGTGCATCGATTACAGGTAGTTGAACAAAATGACAATCAAGGACAAGTACCCTCTGCCTCGTATCGATGATTTGTTCGACCAGCTTCAGGGAGCGAGGGTGTTTTCCAAGATTGATCTTCGCTCAGGGTATCACCAGCTAAAGATCAGGGACTCGGATATTCTCAAGACAGCTTTCAGGACCCGATATGGTCACTATGAGTTCCTCATGATGTCTTTTGGGCTGGTCAATGCCCCAGCAGCGTTCATGCATTTGATGAACAGCGTGTTCCAGCCTTATCTCGACTCGTTCGTTATTGTCTTCATTGATGATTTTCTAGAATACTCACGTAGTTAGGAGGAGCACGCGGAGCATTTGAGAGTGGTGTTGCAGAGATTGAGAGAGGAGAAGCTTTATGCAAAGTTCTCCAAATGTGAGTTTTGGCTCAGTTCAGTGGCTTTCTTGGGGCACGTGATGTCCAGCGACGGTATTCAGGTTGATCCGAAAAAGATAGAGGCGGTTCAGAGTTGGTCCAGACCGTCCTCAGCCATAGAGATTTGCAGTTTCCTTGGTTTGGCGGGTTATTACTGCCAGTTTGTTCAGGGATTTTCATCTATCGCATCGCCCTTGACCAAGTTGGCTCAGAAGGGTGCTCCATTTCAGTGGTCTGATGAGTGTGAGGAGAGCTTCCAGAAGCTCAAGACTGCCTTGACCACAACTCTAGTATTAGTGTTGCCATCAGCTTCAGGTTTATACACAGTGTATTGTGATGTTTCGAGAGTGGGTATTGGGTGTGTATTGATGCAGGAGGGTAGAGTTATTGCTTATGCTTCTCGTCAGTTCAATCCCCATGAGAAGAACTACCCTGTTCACGATTTGGAGTTGGCTGCCATTATTCATGCGTTGAAGATTTGGAGGCATTATCTGTATATAGTGTCTTGTGAGGTATTCACTGATCATCGTAGCCTCCAGCACTTGTTCAAGAAGAAGGATCTCAATTTGAGGTAGCAGAGATGGTTGGATCTGCTAAAGGATTATGACATTACTATCTTGTATCATCCGGGGAAGGCCAATGTGGTGGCCGATGCTTTGAGCCGGAAGGCGGTGAGTACGGGGGGTTTGGCATATATTCCTGTTGGGGAGAGTCCTCTTGCAGTTGATGTTCAAACCTTGGCCAATCGGTTCGTGAGACTTGATATTTCGGAGTCCAGTCGGGTATTAGCTAGTGTGATTTCTCGGTCTTCTTTATACAATCGCATCAGAGAGCGCCAGTATGATGATCCTCATTTGCTTGTCCTTATGGACAGGGTTCAACACGATGATGCCAGAGATGTGACCATTGGTGATGATGGGGTATTGAGGATGCAGGGCCGGATATGCGTGCCCAATGTGGATGGTCTTCGGGAGTTGATTCTAGAGGAGGCTCATAGCTCGCGGTATTCTATTCATCCGGGTGCCGCGAAAATGTATTAGGATCTGAGACAGCATTATTGGTGGAGGAGAATGAAGAAGGACATTGTGGGGTTTGTAGTTTGGAGTCTCAATTGTCAGCAGGTGAAGTATGAACATCAGAGACCGGGTGGCTTGCTTCTGCGGATGGATATTCCAAAGTGGAAGTGGGAGCGGATCACCATGGACTTTGTAGTTAGGCTCCCACAGACTTTGAAGAAGTTTGATGCTATTTGGGTGATTGTGGATCGGCTGACCAAGTCCGCGCACTTCATTCCTTTAAGTACCACCTATTCTTCAGAGCAGTTGGCAGAGATATATATCCGGGAGATTGTTCGTTTGCACGGTGTCCCAGTTTCCATCATTTCAGATAGAGGTACTAAGTTTACTTCACAGTTTTGGAGGTCTGTGCAGCGAGAGTTGGGTACTCAGGTTGGGTTGAGCACATCTTTTCACCCTAAGACGGACGGGCAGTTCGAGCGCACTATTCAGATATTGGAGGACATGTTTCGCGTTTGTGTCATTGATTTTGGAGGGTCATGGGATCAGTTTTTACCGCTCTTAGAGTTTGCTTATAACAACAGTTACCAGTCGAGTATTCAGATGGCTCCATATGAGGCTTTGTATGGGAGATCCGGTTGGTTGGTTTGAGACGAGTGAGGCTAGGCTATTAGGTACAGACTTAGTGCAGGATGCTTTAGACAAGGTGAAGGTGATTCAGGAGAGGCTTCGTACAGCGCAGTCGAGACAAAAGAGTTATGCCGACAGGAAGGTTCGGGATGTGTCCTACATGGTTGGTGAAAAGGTTCTGTTGAAGGTTTCACCCATGAAGGGTGTTATGAGATTTGGGAAGAAAGGTAAATTGACTCCTCGGTTCATTGGGCCTTTTGAGGTACTTCAGAGGATTGGGGAGGTGGCTAATAAGCTTGATTTGCCACTCAGCTTGTCGAGTGTGCATCCGGTATTTCATGTTTCTATGCTCCGGAAGTATATTGGGGATCCGTCTCATGTTTTGGACTTTAGCACGGTTCAGTTAGATGATGATTTGACTTATGATGTGGAGCCGGTAGCTATTTTGGAGCGACAGGTTCGAAAGTTGAGGTCAAATGATATAGATTCAGTGAAAGTGCAGTGGAGAGGTCGGCCCGTGGAGGAGGCTACCTGGGAGACCGAGCGGGAGATGCAGAGCAGATATCCTCACCTATTTGAGGCTTTAGGTATGTTTCTTGACTCGTTCGAGGACGAACGTTTGTTTAAGAGGGGGAGGATGTAACGACCCAGCCGGCCTTTTCATGAGTTACCGCCCCGTTTCCCCCATTTCTGCTTCTTATCATCTCGTTCAGCTGTGTTATGTGTTATTGGGTTGGTTGGCTCGGGTTCGGAGAGATTTTTGTAAGGTTTGAGACACTTAGTCTACTGTAAGAAAGCTTAAGTTGGAAAAGTCAACCAGATGTTGACATATGTGAAATAGGACTCGGATGTCAATTCCGATGATTCGGATAGCTTCAGGAGGTGATTTGGGACTTAGGAGTGTGATCGAAATGTGTTTTGGAGGTCCGGAGTAGATTTAGGCTTGAATTGGCGAAATTGGAATTTTGGCGTTTTCCGGTTGATAGGTGAGAATTTGATATAGGGGTCGGAATGGAATTTTGGAAGTTGCAGTAGGTCCATTGTGTCATTTGGGATGTGTGTGCAAAATTTCAGGTCATTCGGACGTGGTTTGATAGACTTTTTGATCAAAAGCGTTTTTCGGAAGATTTTGGAACTTTAGGCTTGAATTCAATGTGATTTGGTTGATTCGATGTTGTTTGAGGTGTTTTGAAGATTGGTACAAGTTTGGAGAGTGGTATGTGACTTGTTGGTGCCTTTGGTTGAGGTCCCGGGGGCCTTGGGGTGATTTCGGATGGTTGGCGGAAGATTTGAATTGGGTTTTGGCAGCTGAAGTTTTTCCCATTGCTATCATAACCGCACCTGCGACTAGAGGACCGCAGGTGCGGTATCGCAGAAGCGAGTTTGGAGCCGCAGATGCGGCCAAGGAAGGCATCAGCTGGAACCGCAGAAGCGGTTGAGGAAGCGCACCTGCGATAACGCAGGTACGGGATTTGCTTGGCAGATGCGGTGCCTGGGATTTAAGTGGGGACCGCAGAAGCGGCGCTTGGGACCGCAAAAGCGGTCGCGCAGGAGCGAGTAAAGGACCGCAGGTGCGGAATCCCTGGGTCAGAATGTATATAATTTTTCCTTCGCGATTTTCAGTGGTTTCACCATTTTTAAACATGTTTTCTGGAGCTTTTGGGCGATTTTGAAGAGAGAATTCAAGGGGACTTCATTGAGTTAAGGTTTTGGATCGTAAAAACTCGTCCCTATAGTATTATATCACGGATTAGACTTGAAATTTGTGGAAAATTTGGGTAAATATGGAGGAAACTAGGGCTTGGGAATTTAGGTCATTGATTAAGGATTTGAAGGTCCATTTATGGTCGGATTTTGAAGTATTTGATATGCATGAACTCGTGGGAAGATAAGGGTTCCATTGATGTTAGTTTTTCAAATTCCGAGACGTGGGCCGAGTTTGGTAAATTTCCGGATTCGTATCGTAATTTCATTATTTTTGCATGGGCTTCATTCCCTAAGCGTATTTTGACGTCGTGATTCTGATTTTTGATTGATTCGACGCGAGTTGAGGCCGAGACGAGAGGCAAAGGCATCGCGGGCTAGAGATTGGACCAGATAGAGGTAAGTAATGATCGTAAATGTTGTTCTGAGGGTATGATACCCCGGAATTCACATCGTTGTACTATTTTGAGGTGACGCACACGCTAGTTGACGAGCGTGGGGTCATGCACTGTTGGGGATTGTGACTTAGTCCGTCCCATATGACTGTTTAATTACGTATTTGATTGAAAACTGCTTGCTATTATCATGTTTTGGGCTGAATGTCATATTTGGGCTTCGTGCCAGGATTTTTACTGCTATTCCTCACTATTTTGACTTAGTATTTATAATCAGTCTTGCTTTACTCTAATGTTTTTTCACAACTCAGCCATCTTTACTCGTTTTTGGTATTTTAAATTTGTTTTGGGCCAAGCATCAAGTTTTACTGTTGCCCGAGTGGCTTGTGAGATTTTGACTGATCAAGGCCGAGGGCCCGTGTTGTGAGGATACTATGGGATCGGGCTGCACGCCGCATCATGTGGTACTGGTTGTGATATATGAGAGGCCGATGGCCAGATTTATTATGCCACTAGGTGGCTTGTGATTTATATGAGGTTGAGAGCCTGTTGATTATGCCACGAGATGGTTTATTAATGCGCTTGGACCGTAAGGGGCCCCTCCCGGAGTCTGTACACCCCCAGTGAGCGCGGGTACCCAGTTTGTGATGTGATATAGCCCGAGGGGGTGATGTTGTTCCTTGTTGTTGCCCGAGGGGGTGATGTTGTTCCATGTTGTTGCCCGAGGGGGTGATGTTGTTCCATGTTGTTGCCCGAGGGGCTGATACGAGTGATTGTGAGATAGCTCGAGGGGCTGGTTCTATTGGTATTTTTGCCCGAGGGGCTGTTTGTTGTTTCTATATTTTATACTGGTTTTCATTCACTCGTTTGAACTGCTAAAAGATGTTTTTAAAATGGTTGTACTGAATTAAGAAGTTTTTATGGGTTCTTACTGTTTACTGTATTGTGCTGGTTTTACACTGCCTCGCTGTAGCATTTTGCTGTGTATTTACGTGTTTTCTTATCTCTCAGTTGCCTTTACTTTTATTACTTACTAAGTTGGCGTACTCACAATACTCCCTGCACTTCTGTGTGCAGATTCAAGAGTCTCAGGTCACGCTAGCGAGGGTTGATTTGCTTCCAGCAGGCTGTTTGGAGTTGACTAGGTAGCTGCTCGGCGTTCGCAGCCCGGTGCTTCTCCTTCCTACTTTTATTTCGTTGTCCTAATTTCTTAATAGACTATGTTGTTTTTTCATACTCTTAGACGGATTTTAGATGCTCATGACTGGTGACACCCCGATGTCGGGCTGTGTTTTGTTTCCGCAGTTGATATATTTTCACTTTGTTTTGGGATTATCATTATTAATGACTTGATTATGAATCATTATATCTGTTAATTAAACTTGGGGTTTGTGTCGGCTAGCCTTGTCTTCACGAGAGGCGCCATCACGACTGGAACCCTCGCTTTTAAACACTAGACTTCGCCCAAGAGAGGCATGTATGATTTTTTAGGTTTCTTAGCAAGGAGAACAATTGTGAGAAAGTACTCTAAACATCTTTCTTCCTTCTTTGAATTTTATGATGAATTCAAGTTTAGTTTATTCTTCCCATAACTATGAGTAGCTAAATTTCTTGTCTAAGGCTTTGATGGAACTTATTGGGTGATAGAACTTCTGTTTATGTGAATACAAATTGCTAGTTTAATCTCTTTATTTGTTCAACTTCGTGTTCGTTGTAGTTAATTGACAGGATCCTCAATAGCTGTGCTATTTAGTGTGCATAAACTTGGAAAAGAGTGCATATTTAGGGTTTTGTTGAACAACACCACTCCTAGATTATTAGAGGAATCTATAATTGTGGGTTTAAAGGCGGGATAGGAATAACGAAGCCTTGGGTGCAATCTAAAGTGAATTGTGCTAAATAAAGCAAGCTAGTGTATCTCGGGAGAGTGCAATAGTAGATTACTGTGATTACTCGGAGAGATTTGCGCTAAGATTAGTGTTCATGATTGATAGAGGTGTGTGGGTAAATTTGTATGAGCATAAACAGAAGGGATTCTATCAATAGGGGAAATCATTGCCTTAGCTTTTTCTCATAATTGTTTACAACCCTTTTATTAGTTATAGCATTGTAGTTACTTGAAAGTTAGTTAGTAAAGAACACTCAATTGAAATTTAAATATTTGGGAAGCTGATTCTGAAGACTTGGTAGGTCTGAAGGTTGCAACTGATAGGGTTAACTCTCTGTGGGATATCGACTCCGGACTTGTAAACCGGATTATATTTGCAGCGACCGCATTGTCCTTTTTTATAAGGCATAGTTGGGCGTGATCAATATATATTATATATATATATATATATATTATAAAGCACAATGTTTTATGCTAAATGTCGAACGACAAAAATATCTCTAAAATATTAATTGACTTTTATACCCTTAATTATTTACATTGGTGTTTACAGAAAATCGTATGAAAAGGACAAAACTAGAAATACTACACACTAGAATAGGTACTTGTAATAGAATCCATTGCAAATCAGATCTCTTCAGCGGTGGTGACTTATTACAACACTAAGTGCACAAAATTTGGTGGATTTGAATGTTCTATTATATGCAAAATATTAATTAATATTTGAACAGAATTTAACTTCCGTTTTTATACATGGTATCTTTATTTTCCATGCAGAATCCCAAATTAATATATATTTATATTATAAGTTTCCTACCTAATTCAATAAGAAAAGATTAGTAATAAAAATTTTAGTTGATTAAAATTGTAAATATTAAAAAATAACTTAAATGGCTAATTTATTCTATTATATGCAAAATATTAATTGATTTTTGAGATTTGACTTCCGTTTTCTATTACATAGTATTTTTTATTTCATACATAATCCCAAACAAATATACATTTATATTACAAACTTCCTACCTAATTCAATAAGAAAACTAGAAAAGATTAGTAATCAAAATTTTAGTTGATATAAAAGTTTAAATATTAAAAGAATAAATTAATGATAATTTTATCGATGCAAATTTATTTTTAAAAGGCAAAAAAGATAAACGAAATTATATTTCATTAAAGGCCTTCGTGCTTTTAATATAGTTTGTATCTATCTATATTTATCTATATATCTATCTATCTATCTATCTATATTATTATAAAAGTACGAATATTTCATGCTAAATGTTGAACGACAAAAATATCCTTAAAATATTAGTCAACTTTTATACTCTTATATTTTGTTAAAAAGATAGTTCCATATTGAACAAAATAATATCTAATTAATTTGTCTAATATTTAAGAATCTAATACCAACTAATGATAGAATTTCTCAATGTACGTTACCTCCTGCCATCATCCACATTAGAGGCGCATCTCGGGATTTAAATTTTATGGGTTCAATTTTTAAGGTTTTTAGCATTGAACCCATTATATTTTAAAGTTATGGGTTCATATCCGCTACTTTTGCAATTTTAATAAATTTTTACATATAAATTTTTACTCCGCATCGAAAGTTATGGGTTCAGTTGAACCCGTTAGTTGTCCATTACATCCGCCTCTGATCCACATCTCCTACACAGTTATACAACAATCTCCTATATTATTCTTTTATTAAATGACCAAATATTAAAACTTTGAGTTGGACAATATCAATCAACCATGCTCATTATGATTATTTTTTAAAATTTAATTTGAAATTCTTTCATAAATAATTGACTTAAAAATCTCGTGCAACGCACGAACGTAGAAACTAGTATATATTAAAAGCACGAAAGCCCATAGCGAAATGTTGTTCGCCTTTTTTACCCTATAAGTTTAAATAAAATAGTAATTTAAATATTTTGCTAATATTTAAGAATTCTAAATCAACTTAATTTTGTGCATTATTTTCCTAATATTTAGAAGTTCCAAATCAACTAAAATTTTATATACTAAATATTCCTTATTTGAACTTCTATGTGACGAGGCCTAACGTACTAAATTTTATATACTAAATCTTCCTTGTATGCTATAAGCATGAAAAAAACTAAACAAAACATTCCCTTTTTTACAGAAACAAATTTACGGGTTAGAATAGGTAGTAGATGGTTGTTGGCCAATGAAAAGTATCATTTTTATATCCTAACTTTAGTATAAAAATATTCAAAGTACTTTCGAATAATCTTTTTCTCTCTATATTTATTTTTACCAAGGCAAGAAAAGGCTCAAACAATTAATATTCTTTAATTACAATTAGCGCAAAAAAAGTCTAAGCAAATTTGTAATTATAGATAATATTTTAGAGCATTATTTATGTATGTTTCATTATGACTAAGCATGAAAGCCTAATCAAATTAACGGTATAACACTAGAGAAGCAAATAAATTTAAGTGGATTTTATTTTCTAATTTCTCATGTTATTCAATGAGAATACACGTTATACCTACTTTTGAAATTCTAATTACAATTAAATTCTAGCTTTCTAGATATTGTTTTTGTATATTCTTTGAAAAGTACACTGATCAATAATAAGATAAAATGCTAAAAGATATTTAAACATATAAAAGATCTATCAACTTATTAAATTAAAAGTGCAATCTTAGATTAATTTTTTACTCCTCAACAATGCAAAATTTTTATTGATAAAATTAATAACTGCAATTAAATATTTAAAACTCTGAATGAGCTAATATATGAAGAACTTAAATGAATAAAAACAATGTTAAAAATAAATAATTAAGTGTCACGAAAAATAATTAAAAATAACTAATTATCGAAAGAATTCAATTTAATTATTTTAATTCATTATATAAAGTAAATTAGTGTCACGACCCTAAACCCAGACACCA
>NW_017676609.1:11934-34767 GCF_001879085.1 Nicotiana attenuata
GTTCTACCTAAGATAGACAATCTTAGTCTGATGAATCTTCTACTTAGGATTAAATGTCTTAGTCTGATGAACCTTTCTCCTAAGATAACAAAAAGGGACCTAGTCTGATGAACTTTCTCCTAGGATCTAAATCTTAGTCTGATGAATCTTTCTCCTAAGATAGAAAACCTAGTCTGATGAATCTTCTCCTAGGATCACAATCTTAGTCTGATGAATCTTTCTCCTAAGATAACATCGACCTAGTCTGATGAATCTTCTCCTAGGACCAACATCTTAGTCTGATGAATTTTTCTCCTAAGATAGAAGTCCTAGTCTGATGAATTTGCTAGTCAAATGTCCTTAGTTTTACTCACAGGAGACGTACATTCCAATCAAGTCTTTAGTTTTACTCTTATCATTGCATCAATAGCTTAGGTGATCTATATTTTGCTAACAACTCCCAAATCTTCCTTGTGCAAACTGGGGCAAAAATTTTCTTTGTTTGTTTATTTTGTTGCAGTCAGGAGCCTACCTGGAGAACAAGGGAATACTTTTCAAGTTCAGCAATCAGGAGCCCACCTGGAGAACAAGGGAATACTTTTCAAGCTTCAGCAGTCAGGAGCCCGCCTGGAGAACAGGGGTATTACAATTCAAGTTTTAGTTTTTAAATTCTTATTAATATCTCGTAATATGATGCCCAGTCACCAAACTGGGGCAAGAGATTTTCTTTGTTTTTGTCTATTTTGTTGAAGTCAGGAGCCCGCCTGGAGAACAGAGGCACACATTTCAAGTCTCAGCAGTCAGGAGACCGCCTGGAGAACAGAGGCGTACATTTCAAGTTTCAGCAGTCAGGAGCCCTCCTGGAGAACAGAGGAGCCCGCCTGGAGAACAGAGGCACACATTTCAAGTTTCAGCAGTTAGGAGCCCGCCTGGAGAACAGAGGCATACATTTCAAGTTTCAGCAGTCAGCAGCCCGCCCGGAGAACAGGGGTATTACAATTCAAGTTTTAGTTTTCAAATTCTTATTAATATCTGGTAATATGATGCCCAATCACCAAACTGGGCGAGAGATTTTCTTTGTTTTTGTCTATTTTGTTGAAGTCAGGAGCCCGCCTAGAGAACAGAGGCATACATTTCAAGTTTCAGCAATCAGGAGCCCGCCTGAAGAACAAAGGAATACCGTTCAATACAGCAATCAGGAACCCGCCTGGAGAGCAGGGAATACATTCGAGTTCAGCGGTCAAGCATCACCCAAAGAAAGGAAAACATCTCAAAGTGTAGTCAGCAGTCAGGCAGCCACCTGGAGAAAGGGCAAAACATTTCAGATCACAATTCAAGGCAGCAACAAAAGGATGTTGCCGGGGAGAATACAATACAACAAGGCAACAAGAACCACAAGATCAAGTTTGAAGACATAGATAGGACTTTTGTAATTCATAGATCATAGCTTAGTCTAGCTTCTTTTTATTTTTGACACGGTGTAATAAGGGGGTTCAGTAAGCAGTAGCAACAGCAGCAGCAACAGTGAAACCTCAGCTTCGTGGTAGTCCCAGCTACCAGCCCTTCCCGAACTACACTGACCTGATTCCTTTTTAGCCAAGGATATGTAGGCAACCTCAGAAGCAGGGTGCGGTCAAATCTTTCAAAAATGCTTTCACGGAGTATTCAAACGGGCAAAAATCGCTCGTATCCGCTCACTTATCTTTGAACAAAAACTCTTCGGGTTTTCGAGCAAAGAGGGGCAGCTGTGAGCACGTGATTTTTGCCCTATATGAATTACTCCTATAGTTTCAAAACAACATAATTTCTTTTTATTATTTGCAATTTTGTCGATTTTCGTGGCATTTTCTGTTAATTGTTTGCATTTGTTTGTGCATGTTTAGTTTATTTTAATTAATGGAAAATACAAAAAAAAATATGTTGCATGCACATTTAGGACTTAGTTTTACATATTTTAGATTAATTAGTAATTAGGGTTTTATAAAATTACAAAAATCACAAAAAATTGGTTTGATTTTAGCTTTGAATTTTGTTTAGTTTTCCTTTGAATGGGTATTTAATTAATAGTGTTGATTATTAAATAGAGCTTAATATAATTGGGTAGGTTAATTTAGGTTTTTAGAGTTAATTTTGGTTTTTAGTTTTAATTTTAAAAGAAAAAGAAAAGAAAAAAAAAGAGAGATTCAGATTTTTGGGCTTCTTTATTCATTTTGCCAAGCCCAAGTCATCTAGCACCCATGACCCAACCAGGCCCAAACCACTCCTTCTCCGAAAATCTGCCCAAAAACCGGGTCCAACCCAGTCCCTCTTGATGTCCAAACGACGCCGTTTCATTGAAGATCCATCCTAGCCATCGAGGTCTCTTGATCCAACGGTTCGGAAGTGGGTGTCACTTGGTATAAAATTGTCCGAACCCCGACCCCCCTACCCCCTCGTCTCCTCTTTCACGAACCCCTTTCCCAAAACCCTAGCCGCCACAGCCCCCTCCATCGTCTCCACCGTCTGCCGCCGCCGGAAATCGCCCACGGCGACGGCGAGTCACCAAACACCCCCAAATTTACACCATGGACCCCCATCACCCTCCCCATTCCGAATCCATAATTAGTTTCCCTCGAATCCCACCCAAAACCTTCGAATCTGTGAAACCCTAGCAGCCGCCACGAGTCTTCATCACCATCTGGTGGCGGCATCCCTTCAAACACCACTTAAAACTCCATCAGACAACTTCCCTTCACTTCATATACCCCTATACTTCACCCTTTATTTCGAGTTTAAATTTTGTTCCTCCGCGAAGCTTCAAATCGATTTTGGGTTTAAAATAAGTGTTGGACATTTGCTCTCATGGGAGCAAAACGACTAACACTCATTTTTGCCTCAAATCGGAATCAAAAGAGGTCCAGGCAGGGCATCGTCCCGTGATCAGTTCATTAGGTAGTTTCTCTACTCTTCGTTGTTTCTTTTTCTTTTCTCTTAATTCTCTTTTGTTCGTAATCATCTCCTCCCTCATTAATTCTCTTAATTTTCAGTTCTTTTCTAAAAATACTGGTTGATAGGCGCTGTAGGTTAAAATTTGAGTATTAAATAACCTTCAGTATTTTTAATATGTTTCGATTTTGTATTTTTGTTCTGTTTGTTTCTTCAGTATTGTGATTCCATTTTGGCTCGTTTCTATGCATTGCTAATATAACTGAAATAATGCCCAAAAGTTGTTGGTATTTGCCAATGTAATAGCCCAAGGATCATGGGTCAATCTGAATCAGTGGTTAGCTAAAGTAATTTCAGGGTGGTTAAAAGGGGTATTTTGGGTAAACAAGGTGGGGAATCTTTTGGGTACTGAATTGAGAAGCCTCTAGAAGCTTCTAGGTTGGGGACTTGAATGGCAATGTCTGGTTTTAATAGCACTTACTTGGGTAGGAAGGCAGGAATTTAGGGGTAACTCAGTTAAAATAAAAATTCAAAAGGGGGCAAAGGATAAAAAATAAGGTCTGAAGTTTGCCCTAATGACTTGCCTATAAAGGCATTGATATACTTGCCTTGCAAGTCATTCGAAAAAGGGGGGGGGGGAGCTGAAAAATCCAGGAACGATAAAAGCTGCATAGATTACTGTTTTCAAAGAGTTTGAGTCTAAAAAAAATCAGAAAAATACAAAAATACTACTGTTCCATTGAAATCTTTGAGTGTATTCCTGGAGTCTCTATAGTTCTGAAACATCTTTCGTTAACCAAAATCACGCTGGTTTGAAATCAATTTTAGTTTGAAGTTTGCTGGGAATCTGTTGATCCAAGCTGGTTTTTAGTCGATCATACTTTAGTTTGGTTTATATTGGTGCTGATTCCTGAAAAACTGGGTTCATTTGCTGAGTTTGCTGGCTGCTCTCCCTGTCTGCAGAATCTCATCTTCTTTATTTCATTGTTATTTCCAGGTACACACTTGTATTCTATCTCATGTGAAGCTCGGATCTGTGATGAATGAAGATGAAAATTTAGTTCAATCATGTGTTTAGCTATCTTGTCTTCATAATTATGAGTTTATAATTTAGTTGTCATATTGATGAATTTGAACTTAGATTGGGACAATATGTTGTAGTTCCAGCTTTCATTTAACTCTATTTTATATATAAGTTCAGCATGGTCAAATAGGTTTCATACAAACATGCGTATCCTTGTTACTTTATCCCCTCGATTAATTAGCTGACCTGCGCTTCTGTTCGTGTGTATCAATCAATGATGTACCATGAACATTCGAAGCTCATCTTGGAGGCTACATCTGTTGACATATTCACCTGTTAATGGCATGGTTCGTTTACTGGTATTTCTCATTTTTTTAAGCTTGATGATGGAGGAGTAAGCTTCAATGTAGGAATTTAAAAGTATGGGGGGTCACAGGCCACTTGTAGCTTTCATATAGCGATAGGTTAATTCTGATTATGATCTGAACAACAGTGTCTAGTATCACAAATGGTTCAATGGTACATTTTCGGTCATTGTTGAGTTTAAAGCAATTGTATCTGCCAGTTCGAAATTCAGCAATCCACGTTCACTTGGGCTCTCATTTGGGCCAGTGCTATTTGGCCTAAGGATTACTCGTCCTGGATGGCTTTGCACCTTACAATTGTTGGGCTTCACGCTTAGCTCAAGCACTTTAAACCTTGAACTCTTTCTTAAATTAACTTAGGCAGTAGTATAATTTTGGTTCTTTAATTGTTCAAGTAGTCAAACTTCTTAAGTATATCGGAGACGTGCTATATTAGGCCCAAGACTGAATTGATAACCAATCCATTAAATAATTGAAACATTGTAGGCCTGGGCCTTTCAAGTTATGTNGTGATGTGAGAAGTAATTATGCATGAAGACTTGGTCTTAAGGATTGGGCTAGAAGCTGGCCCAATTATTGAAATCAGATGGCCAGGTTTATTGTGAGGTGTTCAGCTTATTAGCAAAAGTTGGGATCGCTTTGACTCCCATATAATTAGATGTTTCATGTGCTGGGAGACTCGATCTCGAGTCCAACACTTGGTAGTGCTCAGACTCCAAACTCGGAGTTCACGTTGGGCCTGGGATGCAAGCCCGCCGTTTTCTTTCACCTTGTTAGTTCTTTCTATAGGTAAGGCCCAACTGTTTGGGCCCAGGATCTTTGCATAATAATATAGTTCACAATACAGGTTTATTGGTTTTAACTCGGTCCATCGTTTAGCTTAAAAATTGGTGACAACCTGTCTTGCTCTTTTAATTAATCAATTAAGGTATGCTATATCCGATATCAATTGTGGCCCTCCGGATGTAGTCGAATTAATCCTTTAGTTTAAGAATCGGAGGGGTGCTATTAGGCCCAAGACTGAATTGATAACCAATCCATTAAACAATTGAAACATTGTAGGCATGGGCCTCTCAAGTAGCGGATTCGAGCTAAGGGTTTCTTCAGTAACGGAGATCGCCTTGTTCGGGTTCGGACTTGGAGCTTGGGGCCCGAATTTCCTTGAATACCATAATGTTAATTAATTCATAATGTTAATAAATTAAGTTTTTTTAGAGACAATTCTTATAGATAATGCTAGTTCGTCTTTAGGTTGTCCTTTAAGAACGAATTGAGGTGCGCCGTGCCAAATAAAATCACAAATTGCGTGGCCCTCTTTAATTGCTTTATTAAAAATATTTTAGAAATTCGGGACGTGCCATTTAGCGAATTTTCATGGCCTCCCGCAAAGTTAACAAGACGCTAGCCACTTTAGGCGCGCTTTTTAATAATTTTACCTTCTTAACTACGGGTGTGCATTTCATGTGACCCAAATCCAAATCCCAAAACGTTGAATAAGAGGTGTCGAGGATCCGGGTGCATTTCATGTGACGTGATCCAAAAACACGCTCTTAAACGACGTTCACTCTCATAAAAACTAATTAAAAGCGGTTAAACAATTCTAAAATTGCACTATAGGTTTAACATGTATTAAAATCAGACTTTAACCAAATATAGCAGTTGAGCGACCGTGCTAGAACCACGGAACTCGGGAGAGCCTAACCCCTTCTCCCGGGTTAACAGAATTCCTTACTCCGATTTCTGGTTCGCGACTGTTAAACAGAGTCAATCTTTCCTCGATTCGGGATTTGAACTGGTGACTTGGGACACTATAAATCTCCCAAGTGGCGACTCTGAATTCTTTAAATAAATAAATCCCGTTTCAATTGTCCTTTAATTAGAAAAAGTCCTTTTATTATACCCTTCACGGGGTGTAGTAGCGAAAAAGGAGGTGTGACAACTCTGGCGACTCTGCTGGGGACAGAACCCAGAATTTCGGTTCAGGGTTCGAGAATTCAAGCTCAGTTAAATTGTTATATTTGGCTTTATCTGATTTTTCTACATGTTCCATGCTATGTGCTAAATGTTTTACCGCTTTGATATTTGTTAAATTGTATATAAACTGTCGCGAATCCCTTCCTCTTTCTGAGTCTTCTACATCATGGAGAAGGGTGCACTTCGTGTAGCTTCTCTTCCGTTTAGAGTCTTTTCCCATTTAGAACGAGGTTTGGATAAGTTGCAAAGCCGGCGGAGCTTCTGTATCCCCGGTACGCTACCTCCCCCTCGGCTCGAGTTGTCCGCTCGGGTAACCAGGTCTAGACCAATAAACCTAGGGTTTAAAACCTAGAAGAACAAAACCCCATGCCGGATCCCTAGTAGGACGCTTGTTTGCATCATANTTCTTCCTCTCCCTGTACTGCTCCACCAATCTCCTCACCAGATGAAAGATTTTCGTCTTCGATCCCCCGGCATGAATCCAAATTGGTTCTCAAAAATGGACACACTCCTTCTCAGCCAGGTCTCCACCATCTTCTTCCAAACCTTCATAATATGGTTTAGCAACTTGATGCCTCTATAGTTGTTATAATTTTAAATATCACCCTTGTTCTTGTATAACTGGACCATTGTACTCCACCTCTATTATTTGGGTATCATCGCCGTGCTAAAAATGACATTAAACAATCTGGTCAACCACTCCAAACCTGACCTACCCGCGCTTTTTTAAAATTCCACCGGAATCTCGCCTGGCCTAGTCGCTTTTCCCCTACCCATCTTGCGCATAGCCTCCCCCACCTCCTTGACCTTAATAAGCCTACAATACCCAAAGTCACGACGACTCTCGGAGTGCTCCAAATCACCTAGCACAATAGTCATATCTCCCTCTTCATTCAAGGGTTTATGGAAGTATGCCCGCCATCTTCTTCTAATATGTGCCTCCTCCAATAGCATTTTACCTTCCTCGTCTTCGATGCACTTCACTTGGTCCAAGTCACGAGCCTTCTTCTCTCTCGCCCTAGCTAGACTGTACAACTTCTTATCCTTGTCTTTGTCCCTGAGTTCTTTATACAAGCATTTGAGCGCTACTGTCTTAGCCGTTGTTACCGCTAACTTTGCCTCATTCTTCGCGGTCTTGTACCTCTCCCGATTCGCGCTCCTCTTTTACTCATCTTTACTCTCCGTTACCTTCAAATATGCCGTCTTCTTCGCCTCCACTTTCATCTGCACCTCCTCATTCCACCACTAGTCCTTTTTGTACCCGTCACGGTAATCCTTCGAGACCTCTAACACCTCTCTAGCTACTTCTCTAATGCAGTCCGCGGTCCTAGCCCATATACTACTCGCAGTACGATGATTTAAAACATAATACTTATTAAATTTTTAGCAATTGTGCAAATATATCAAAACATGGTAAAAATTGTTGGATTCAATTAAACCCGTAGCTTGATAGCTATATTTGCCCCTGCGTGCTTAGCCAACGAAGGAATGTATGAAGCTGATAAAGGTTAAATGAAGACTCCATAGACATGTATACAAAAATAGAAAGAATTTTAGCCTATAAAATTCTAGACTACAATCAAGTCTCTTCTATTTTGAATCTCACTTTCCTTGTTGATTGACAAATTGCGAAAAATCATCTATTCCAGTAGCCATAGCATTTGCAGTGCCACTGTTCCTTGTCGCAAATTCACCCTCTTTTTTTGTTTTTGATTCCACACGGGTCATATTAATTCTTGTTTATAAAATTCTATCGAATTAGTATTACTTTGTGCTAGACTTAATTTTACTTATATTATTTAATTGTTTATAAATTTTATAGGATTTTCATGACTTTAAAGGAAATAAAATTGTTACAAGACCTTCATTTCCAGGATTCTCAGGTGCTAGAGGCTCGTACTCAACAGATAAGTCGGCTACTCCAAGAAAAGGGCCAAATCAGGGAAAGAATCAGAAACATTGCCAACTACATTGTCATGAAGTGCCAGGCTGGTGAACGGATGGGTCGTACCACGTTCTTTGCCTCCGTGATGATATTTGTTCGCCAGGTCATGAATGATCTGGATCAATTGCAAAAGGGTCTCGCACGCAGGCCCGCGGCGATGCCGAGAGATGCCCTGCGGGCCCCAGGATTTGAAGCTTTGATGTATTCTTAGATAATCGAGTCTGTATTTACGCTTTTGAGTCTGGTTTTTGTACTTTCCTTTTCCGAGAAAAGAAAAACAAATAGTCTAATAGATTTGTAATCGCAGTTGTTATTAATGAAATTTGAAAATTCCCGAAAATTGTTTCATTTATTTTTGCATTTATTTGCAAGAACTACGCTCGGTCTGATTCACGCGGGGTTGTGATACGTAGGCAATCTCCATAGGATTCGACCGTAACTAAATGAAAAGGTGAAAAACAAGAAAGGAAAGAAAAACAAAAAAAAATAGGAAACCAAATAAAAGCAAACAAGAGAAAATAAAAAGGAGCAAAGGAAAGAAAAGAGCGGAAAAACAATTTTGAGGAAAGGAGCGAATAGGAACAAAGAAAACCAAGGTAAAAGTGAAAAGAGAGAAAAGAAAAAGAAGAAAGAGAAAGGAGAAGAGAAAGTTTGCAATTGGCAAATAAAGAAAACGAAAAGCCGGGATGACGCATGCGACTGAGCAAAGGCATAATAGAAATGGTGAACTGCTTAGGTGCATTCACTCCTCAATGTGCGGTTATCTATATGTTAATGCCCTAACCGCTAACAAAGTTGTTGTTGATGAGTCCAGGAAAGTGGTTAAGTTGACTGGCATTCTGGCAACCCATCCCTACAACACCCGCTCTAAGGATAAGTCAAACATGGTCAACCAGGAATTGGAAGCAAGCATTGTCGACCCATCTAGGGAGGAGGAAGTAGTGGACGTTAATGCAATGAAGGAGGAGATATATAAACTGAAGCAACAAATGGCCGAGATGTACCGGGCCTGGTCGAAGGGACATCCACCACCAGCCAATCCTGCTAATCCCACCTACCTCCCACCACTAGCTCAGCCTCAAGATCCTCCCACAGTGAACTCATCTCCTGCTTTCCCTACTTATCAGCAGTACTACGGAACCACCTCTCAAACACCACCACCTCCACTACCCAAACAAATTCCATGCCCTCCACCACCAACTACTCCTGTGTTCGTGGGTCCCCCACCTGTCGCACTACACAGGTCTTCTAGCGAACCTTTGTTCCAAACCCATGATAACCAGTATTACCCACCCGAAGCCACTTTCAAACCGCCAGAGCCATGCCCTTACACTCCTCGTCTTGATCTCTCAGCTGAGGAAGAAAAGCCTCCCAAAAACCCTGAGCGAGAGGAAATGATACGGAAGGTTAAGAGCTTAGAACAGTCATTCCGAAATATGCAGGGGCTCGGAGGACAAGTGAGTGTAGCCTACAAGGACCTGTGCCTGTTTCCTGATGTCCAGTTGCCAGCAGGATTCAAGCTGCCCAAGTTTGACCTATATGATGGCCATGGTGATCCGGTGGCCCACTTAAGGGGGTTCTGCAACAAGATGAGAGGAGCTGGAGGAAGGGATGAGTTATTGATGGCTTACTTTAGTCAAAGTCTAAGTGGAGCAGCTTTGGAGTGGTACACACGACAGGATCATGCTCGATGGTACACTTGGGACGACCTGGCCCAAGCATTTGCATGTCATTTTCAGTACAATCTCGAAATTGTCCCGGACCGTCTGTCACTAACTAAAATTGAGAAGAAGCCCGGAGAAAGCTTCAGAGAGTATGGTTTTCGGTGGAGGGAGCAGGCGGCAAGAGTCGATCCTCCAATGAAAGAGAACGAGATGGTTGATTATTTCCTACAGGCTTTGGAGCCAACCTATTATGGTCATCTGGTGTCAGCAGTGGGAAAAACTTTCAACGAGGTCGTGAAAATGGGAAGTATGGTGGAAGAGGGTCTCAAGTCCAACAAAATTATGAGCTATTCAGCAATCAAAGCAACTACTCAGGCTATTCAGAGCGGCACTGGAGGAGTATTGGGAAAGAAGAAGAAAGAAGAGGTTGTAGTAGTGGAATCGAGAGCCTGGTCCAGAGGTCCATCACCATATTATCACCAACCTCGCCCTCACCCCCAAACCTACCCACACACACCATATGGCCCACTGCAGCACTATTACCCGCCTCTTGTCCCCAATTTCTCTGTCCACCATGCCCAAACATATCCCCAACCTCCTACCCATGCACAATGGCGTACACCCACCCCACAAAATACTTACTCAGCTCAAAACANATCAATAGTTGACTCCAAACTGCTCCTTAGCCTTCCTTACACCTATATCACCTGCAAATCATGAAAAGTACCAATAAGAGCATTTTGTTGTCATTTTTCCACATTAAAGTTCACAAGAAGGTGGTTATTCGGTGCGTGATTATAGTCAAATTCACCTATTATCATATATATATATATATATATATATATATATATATATATATATATATATAATAAAAAGAATAGAAGGGAACACGTCCTCACAACAAGATTGACCATTATATGGAAGATAAAATCTGAAAGTATTTACAATAAAAATGACGAGCGCAAAACCAACGTGTAAAGTTGAAGCTCGCTAGTCAATGATAATATAGATTAGTCGTCTCCATAGGGATTGAATTTAAACAATGTTCAATTAATTTCTAGCTTAAACGCTATCCATGATGATTAACACTCTGATTGGAATGATTATGAAATAAAATTACCTATTAAAACTAAAGCAATTAACAATTGACACTGAGAGACAAGAGTTGAGCAACACAGAAATAATCAATGGGAGAAATAATGATCATGACATGATAGGTGCAAGATAGCTATGTGGAATATCTCTAGTTCAATTCACTATAATGTTCTAATGATTCTCACGAATTCACTCGACAATTAGTTTAATCGTATAGCCCAGACTCCTCTCTCAATTAAATTTGAACTCTACGAGGTGAACTAATATACAACATTGTGAAGGTATGCAAGAATACGTTAGTGGACTAGTCGTTTAGGAAAACGCCTCTCAAATATTCTCCTAACTTGATTAATCAACAATTTAACAAGCTCTTTCTATTACTTAAAAGAATCACTAAATTAAACCAGACGAAATAATCCAAAGATAGTCACCCAAAATATTTCTCTTTTGATTAAACAATTTGGTAAACAAAATTGCAATCAATCAAAGCTCCATAAACGAATTCATGCAAAATAACTAGAGTTAAAATCCACAAATATCAATCAAAATACCATATCCATAGAACACTAAAGTAAACTTCTTATAATCTGAAGAAAATCATCACAAATAGAGTTAAAGAATAAGAAAACAAGAATTCAATCCAAACTCGAGTGGTAAATTCAAGAAAGAATGATGAATCCTTGTGCCTTGGAGTCTCCAATACTCTCCCAATCTTCCATAGGTCAAAAGTCCCTTCAAAAGCGTATTTTCAGTGTATTTATTCCAAGTAGGAATAGGTCCGGACGAAACTACCCTCTCTGAACCTAAATAAATAAAAGTTGGGAATTATTTTGTACTAGTGCGCTGCCCCAATGCGCACATGGGGTTTTTCAGAGAGCTATTTTTTTTACTCTGCAGGAACTTTGCACCAGCGCCCCGTGCTCCGCAATGCGGTAGTGCATTTTTCTCAGAGTAGAAATTTTTTAATTTTTGACATCCAGACTTGGTCCTCGACCGCCGAACGCGATCCCTGTTTAATCCCTTGGGCTTTTACTCAGACTTCAAAGCTCCCAATCATCCAACTTAGCTTCGAAATTGCTCCTTACGCAATGTCACCTCCTACAAAGCATAATACACGTAATAAGTATAAAGTACTAGTAATTAGGCTCAAATACAATCAAAACATAATAATTAGAGTGCAAAATATAGTTAAATGTAGTTCCTAGCCTACCATCAACACCTCACACTTAAACTATTGTGCAACCCCGAGCAATCAAACTACACTTCAAATAGAGACGACCTTTTCAATCAACTCTCCGAACTCATCATGCCAAGAATAATTAAAGCAGACTAAGCACCATAGTGTAACCACCCAGCCTCAAGACTCAACTCACAAGTACCATGTATTTTTCAAACCTGCTCACTTACTAGGCCAAAGACTTTATCTTTCCTTCGCAAATCATGTGCCCTCACACCAAAGATAGGGAGTAGTTGCACATACAATAAAATTCAAGAACAATACGAACTCAAGAGAGAAAGAATTCGCTCACTCTCGAAAATAAAATTCACGTTTCACAGAAGACGTACTATAGGCTTGCCCGTGGTGTAATACTCTACTAATTCGAGCTTATTCAGTTAAGAATCAAGTATGACTTAATTTGGTTGTAATGTAAGCTGCGGGACGAGTATGATACATATAAATAATAGTGACTACACCTCCTAAGCACTTTAATACATACAATTTGACCAGTTCAAGCCTCACACTTACGTTGAACAAAACTTTTTCAACCTTCACAACATACTTGAACAAATCTCTCAATTCGTTAAGCACAAACAAAGCAAGATTTACCACTAGTAATGTCACGATCCAAAATCTCTCACGTTGTGACGGTGCCTATCACAATACTAGGCAAGTCGACAATCGCCAATAACTACTCATTTTGAATTAAAACATAATGAAACATGTTTAATAGTGAAATTCTCATAAATAACCGCTTAGAAATATCGTGACTCAATACAAAATCCCCCAAAATTCGAGTGTCATCGATTACATGAACTACTAAAATGTCAACACAGTCAAACTTCTAATAATCCTTTCTAGAAAGATAGAACAGTGTTAAATAACTAGGAAGAAGGAGAGTCAAGGTCTGCGGACGCCAAAACAACTACTTCAAAAGCCTCCAAATAGATGAAGCCCCAAATCTAGCAACCGCCATGCCCAGAAGTACCTGCACACGAAGTGCAGAGTGTAGTATAAGTACAACCGACCCAATGTACTCAATAAGTAACAAGAATAATCTTGGGTTAAAAGCAGTGACGAGCTCAGATAGGTACCGTCCAAATTCATATGATAACAGCACAGATATGACAGGAAAAATGACTGTAATAATTCCGATAAATCTCATAATCAGTTTGTACACAATACAAAAATGTAGACATGCTTTCAAGTTTAACAACTTAAGTTCAACACGGATAAAATATACCAAGAAAAATATACCAAGTGTGATTGATTTGAGGAATGTGTCGATGCCCCCTTTTTCTAAAGGCGAAATCGGGTTTATGATATTTGGGCGGACAACTCTTTTTCTTTTGGGAATTGGGTTTGCAATTTAGAAGAGTTGCCACCTAATGATTAAGTGCATTAGGACACAAAGAAATTCAAAAGAGAAGAAGAACCAGAGAATGGGTAAGGGCTTGAAATTATCTCGGGGGGAAGGTGTTAGGCACCCCCAAGATCCACTAGTGTGGTTCCCGGCCATGCTACAATTGTGACTTTGAATGGAAACAACAAGTAAGCAAACAAGACAACTTTCACATAATGATTGCAACAAGGAAAGTATAAAAATTAAAAGCGTGTTGATGTTTAGAAATAGGCGATTTCATAATTGTTTAAAGGATGTATAAGTGCAAAAGGGGGGTCAAATAATTGGTACAAATAAATCAAACAAAGCAGTAAAAGAGGCAGAGGTTCGGAGGAAAACAGTGCTGGACATTAAATATCTAAAAGAGACTTTTAAAGGATTGAAGTAAAACAAGCAGTTTTAAGAAACTGAAAATTTATAGCTTTTATAAAAATTCTGAAAAAAAAAGAAAATAAACAAGTAAGGAGGGAGGGGGGGAGTCCTAGGTTTATAAATAACATGGATCACCCCACGCAACACCTGGTAATCATTTATACACGTGGTGTTATCGCGTGGTCATCATATCCATGTCTACCCTTACCCACCCCGTTAAGGTATTAAATCGCTGAATGGTCTCGTTACTAATTGCATGCTATTACCCGCCCAATCCTATCAGTCCCAGAGGTAGTTGGGACTACTAATCCTAAAGGGAAGGGAGATAGGCTTTTCAGAGTTTTAAAAGGACAAAAAACCTATTGCGACAAACAAAACACATAAAGCAGTAAAAGGGGAAACACATAGAAGTTAAAGGCTCAAATAGGCCTCCTCATTCAAAGCAACAGATTATTTAGCATGACTTACAGGTACTGATTAGGTCTGAATTAAATTTAAAGCGTTAGGACAGGCTGATTTATCACATATTTCTCAGATGAGAAATCCGAATTAGCCTTGTCTGGTTGTAGTTTATCAAAACTGACACAGTTAATTAATCAACTAATGGTTTGCCTAGGTGAGACCTATAGACATGATATCTAACAGAGGTACTGATTTTAAAGAAAAGATTACTGGTTTTATAAACAAAAGATCTGCAGATTTTAAACGACCTTGTGGCTGATTTTAGACTCATGGATGAAATAGACAAAGCCGATTCAGTTGATTACCCCTATAGACATGATTTCTAAGCGTTATTGGTTTAAAACGATTACATAAATGCAAGAGTCCTGTAGGCATGGTATCTAGAATGAAGTTGATTATTATTAGACCTATGATGGTTTGCCTAATGACATGTATATGCAGAAGTGCAGAAAACCTATGATCATGATTTCTATATGCGGAAATGCAGAAACATAGAGACAAGATTTCTATATGCAGAAATGCAAAAAAAAAATTATAGGCAGAATTTCTAAGATGAGAATGCAGAAGTGCAGAAATTTATAAGTAACCTTATGAACAAGTTATCTACATGAATGCAGGAATTTATAAGTAACCTATAAGTATGTTGTCTATATGAACGCAGGAATAAGAAAATCCTATAGGCAAGCTATCTACCCTTTGCATGTATTCATTCCCATCCCTTTCCACTAGCCATCCCCAATAGTTATTACAAATTATTACAGACCCGAGTGAATCAAGAAAAGTAAAAAAAAATTACATCAGAAACTCAAGCTACAACCAAACAGCCTAATTCAGACTCAAAGTCCAACAATATGAGATAAACCAACTTCCAGGATCAGATTTCCAAAAGCCTTTCTCATGTTTGGGATGTATCGAAGTTCCCAAGAGTCTCAAAGGGGCTATGGGCAATGCTTACACCCCAAATGCATTGCAGAATTAGATCATGGTGCAGTGTGGAAAGGCCAGCCCTCAAATGTCCAAGTTCAGAGGGAACTCAAGGTCCCAAAGCAGGGCTCATAGGACATGCCCAACAATTAAGAGTGCTGGCACACCCCCTGACCAGCCTATTAGCCAAATATGAGGAGTTAGGATCCATTGAGGACCAGGTTCTGACCTGGGCAGTAATTTGGATACTGCCAGGACAAGAACCTTAACTCAAATACATAAAGGGAATAGGGGCTAGGGATTCACAATGGAAACAGGTGCAAGGAAAGGACATACATAGTTTAATCACTGAACATGAACAGCAAAGTAAACAAGAGTGCTGAAACTATAAAGTAAACACATAGGGGGTGAGGCAGAAAATTGAATCAGAACATACCAGTCTCAGGGAAAACAAGTAAAAGCAGTAATCTCGAAAAGGCCAAGTTGCAAGCAAAGTAGTTCCCAATGATTTCAAGCAAAGCAGAGTGTTGAAAGAGTATTGAATTCAAAGCAGTATTGCAAGTGTGTAAGTATTGAATTGGAAGTTAAGGATTGGTAGTGCCCGTCCTCTTAAAAGTGCAGAAGGGCAGTCCCTTTTATAGTGCAGAAAACAAGTAATAGAGGCAAGGAAATAACATTGAAATCAATCTCCCTTTGGTTAAGGGATTCTGATTTCAACGGGTAAAAGCCAGTTAAGTAAATGAGTTTTAATTAAAACCTTTTCAAAGTAGCATAAGAAGGGTAAATACATAGGAGTTATTTAAGGAAGCAATCAATGGTACACGGTCTGTGCTAAATATGGCAAGGGAGTCAATCAAACAGCCAGGAAACCAAAATTACAAGTTCAATTAGAATGAACCAAGTCAGGAAATGTAAAGGAAGTTCAATCAAAGAAAATCAGTGACAATTTGTCAGCCTTATTAAAAGGATTTCAGAATCAATCAATTAGTTGGTAAACCTTTTGAAAGAGGAGTTTCTCATATATAAAGCACACAAATTAGTGAATCAAGAAGGGATTGTCAAGTTATTTGGAAGAGAAGTTAATCAAAGAGAGGTCCAGAATCATAAGCAAACGAGTCTGGGAGTCCAGGGTCCCAAAATAGAACCCTAACTCGCACACAAATCGAAATTGCCAAGAAACCCCCAAATCCTAGGGTTTTCGAATTGAATCAGACATAGAGGTGAGAAAGCAAGCCACTTGAGAGAGGCTCAGAAGTCTTTTCCAAAGACTTATGAGAAACAAACATATATGATAGAAAGAAAACTAATTCAAGGTCATGAGAACATGTTTGAGAAAACCCGGAATTTACACAGGTTCAGAAGAAAGAGATGATACGAGCTTAAACAAAAGTAGATGAAATATGCTTAGTAAGAACACAAACAGAGTTCAGTAAAGTAAACAAAAATCAAAGAACTCGACCGTAAACACATATAGCAAAGAATAAGGAAAACAACACGGATTAACATGTGAGCATAGGAATAACATGTAGAGTAGAAAAAAGAAAATAGAAGAACAGTACATGCGTAGTAAAAGAAGTCAGACAAACACACATAAGGAAAGAACAACTGAGTCAGAAAGATGCTTTTGAAAACCTTTCAGAAACCCTAAATCGAAAGAAAAAATGATTTTGAAAAAGGAAATTTGGGGAAAATCTTTTAAACGTTCAATAGAACATAGACATGTTCCAGATCTAAGAAAATAAGCAAGTAAAGAACCTCGGACAGCTTAGGGTTGCAGAGAAAAACCCTAGGAATGAGAAAGGTCTTGAGGAAAGTCAGACTCTGAGTTGAAAAGACTCATATTGCTTGAATATGCCGGAGTAATGGCCGGTGAAGCCATAGATCTACAGATCTGAGAAGGTCTTGGAGAGAACCATCGAAGTCAGGTTTCACAGCCTTGAATAGCTTAGGTCTAATGGTGAGGAAGGGTGAGTACAAACCATTCGTGGCTTGAGACGCCATGGATTCCGGTGGAAACCCGGTGAAATAAGGTGGGAGACGATTAGGGTTCCAGGAAGGTTCGAGAGAATTTGAGAGACGAAGGGGTTCAAAGGCGGCGTCTCAGACGAAATGAATTAGGTTAGGGGGGAGGGTTTGGAGATTAAATCAGGAAAGGGGAACTTATGGCCGTTGATCAAAACGATCAACGGCCTGGATTAAAGGGGAGTCGGGTGGGTTTTTTAATCGGGTCAGGGGTCGGGTAATTTAGGGATTGGGCTGGTTTAATTTGGGGCGGAATTGGGTCAAATTAAGGGCCAAAATTGAAAGGAAATGGGGGCTGTAATTGAAATAGAAATGGGCTAAATATTAAATAGCCAATTTTCTCCTTTTATTTTATAAAAATAGTAAAAAATGATTTTAAAAGCAAATTAAAAGTACTGAGCTAATTAATAATACATAAATATTAATTTTAAAAAATACTGGAGCTAATTTTACAATTATAAAATAATATTAATTGTAAAATAGGCTATAATTGCAATTATATGCAATTTAGCTTTAAAAAATACCAAATAAATTTGTAAATATATACAAAAATCACCTTAATTATATTTTGGTGTAAATATGAGAATAAAATAAGTTATTCACAAAAAGGATAGTTTTGGGGAATAATTATTGATTTTTGTACTGCTAAAATGGACAATAAATTGATTTTAAAATCTTTAAAATTTAGGGGAAAATATCAAAACTCTTGGGCATGCTTATATATGTATGTACATGCTATTTTGAAAGTATTTTGTATATAAAAATACCTAGGAAAAATTGGGTATCAACAGCTGCCCCTCTTTACCCGGGAAGGATGAAAGAGTTGTCGGGTAAAGATATGATGGCCAATTTTGACCGATCAAAACGATTTGAAGAACTTTGACCGAGCTCTGGTTCCTGAGCTGCATACATATCCCTGGTCTTACAGGAATCAGGCCATATGTAGTTCGGGATCCATAGGCAGAATATGCCGATGGAGATTTTCGAAAAGCGGACGCGGTGTTCAGGTTGAGAAGGATGGTCAGAGTCTGATAGGCTGCGGGAACTGGAGCGGGATCGCTCCTGCTGAGACGGCCGTTGCTAGCCGGTTTACCTGCAAATGAGCAATGCTAATATATATTTTGCATAAATTNGCATGACTTACAGGTACTGATTAGGTCTGAATTAAATTTAAAGCGTTAGGACAGGCTGATTTATCACATATTTCTCAGATGAGGAATCCGAATTAGCCTTGTCTGGTTGTAGTTTATCAAAACTGACACAGTTAATTAATCAACTAATGGTTTGCCTAGGTGAGACCTATAGACATGATATCTAACAGAGCGTACTGATTTTAAAGAAAAGATTACTGGTTTTATAAACAAAAGATCTGCAGATTTTAAACGACCTTGTGGCTGATTTTAGACTCATGGATGAAATAGACAAAGCCGATTCAGTTGATTACCCCTATAGACATGATTTCTAAGCGTTATTGGTTTAAAACGATTACATAAATGCAAGAGTCCTGTAGGCATGGTATCTAGAATGAAGTTGATTATTATTAGACCTATGATGGTTTGCCTAATGACATGTATATGCAGAAGTGCAGAAAACCTATGATCATGATTTCTATATGCGGAAATGCAGAAACATAGAGACAAGATTTCTATATGCAGAAATGCAAAAAAAAAATTATAGGCAGAATTTCTAAGATGAGAATGCAGAAGTGCAGAAATTTATAAGTAACCTTATGAACAAGTTATCTACATGAATGCAGGAATTTATAAGTAACCTATAAGTATGTTGTCTATATGAACGCAGGAATAAGAAAATCCTATAGGCAAGCTATCTACCCTTTGCATGTATTCATTCCCATCCCTTTCCACTAGCCATCCCCAATAGTTATTACAAATTATTACAGACCCGAGTGAATCAAGAAAAGTAAAAAAAAATTACATCAGAAACTCAAGCTACAACCAAACAGCCTAATTCAGACTCAAAGTCCAACAATATGAGATAAACCAACTTCCAGGATCAGATTTCCAAAAGCCTTTCTCATGTTTGGGATGCATCAAAGTAACCAAGAGTCTCAAAGGGGCTCCGGGCAATGCTTACACCCCAAATGCATTGCAGAATTAGATCATGGTGCAGTGTGGAAAGGCCAACCCTCAAGTGTCCAAGTTCAGAGGGAACTCAAGGTCCCAAAGCAGGGCTCACAGGAGGGGGGCAGAACTTAAGAGTCTAAGAGTAAGTGCAAGTGCATAGAGGGGAATTAGGGAAAGCCATGGCAGGCTGGTGGTCATGCCTAGCAATTAAGAGTGCTGGCACACCCCTGACCAGCCTGTTAGCCAAATATGAGGAGTTAGGATCCATTGAGGACCAGGTTCTGACCTGGGCAGTAATTTGGATACTGCCAGGCCAAGAACCTTAACTCAAACACATAAAGGGAATAGGGGGTAGGGATTCACAATAGAAACAGGTGCAAGGAAAAAACATACTTAGTTTAATCACTGAACATGACCAGCAAAGTAAACAAGAGTGCTGAAACTATAAAGTAAACACATAGGGGTGAGGCAGAAAATTGAATAAGAACATACCAGTCTCAGGGAAAACAGGTAAAAGCAGTAATCTCAAAAATGCCAAGTTGCAAGCAAAGTAGTTCCCAAAGATTTCAAGCAAAGCAGAGTGTTGAAAGTGTATTGAATTCAAAGCAGTATTGCAAGTGTGTAAGTATTGAATTGGAAGTTAAGGATTGGTAGTGTCCGTCCTCTTAAAAGTGCAGAAGGGCAGTCCCTTTTATAGTGCAGAAAACAAGTAAGAGAGGCAAGGAAATAACATTGAAATCAATCTCCCTTTGGTTAAAGGATTCTGATTTCAACGGGTAAAAGCCAGTTAAGGAAAGGAGTTTTAATTAAAACCTTTTCAAAGTAGAATAAGAAGGGTAAATACATAGGAGTTACTTAAGGAAAACAATTAACGGTACACGGTTTGTGCTAACTATGGCAAGGGAATCAATCAAACAGCCAGTGAAACAAAAATTACAAGTTCAATTAGAATGAACCAAGTCAGGAAAGGTAAAGGAAGTTCAATCAAAGAAAATCAGTGACAATCTGTCAGCCTTATTAAAAGGATTTCAGAATCAATCAATTAGTTGGCAAACCTTTTGAAAGAGGATTTTCTCATATATAAAGCACACAAATAAGTGAATCAAGAAGGGATTGTCAAGTTATTTGGAAGAGAAGTTAATCAAAGAGAGGTCCAGAATCATAAGCAAAAGTGGTATAAGTCTAGTTTGCAGACTCAAAACGAGTCTGGGAGTCCAGGGTCCCAAAATAGAACCCTAACTCGCACACAAATCAAAATTGCCAAGAAACCCCCAAATCCTAGGGTTTTCGAATTGAATCAGGCATAGAGGTGAGAAAGCAAGCCACTTGAGAGAGGCTCAGAAGTCTTTTCCAAAGACTTATGAGAAACAAACATACATGATAGAAAGAAAACTAATTCAAGGTCATGAGAACATGTTTGAGAAAACCCGAAATTTACACAGGTTCAGAAGAAAGAGATGATACGAGATTAAACAAAAGTAGATGAAATATGCTTAGTAAGAACACAAATAGAGTTCAGTAAAGTAAACAAAAATCAAAGAACACGACCGTAAACACATATAGCAAAGAATAAGGAAAACAACACGGATTAACATGTGAGCACAGGAATAACATGTAGAGTAGAAAAAAGAAAATAGAAGAACAGTACATGCGTAGTAAAAGAAGTCAGACAAACACACATAAGGAAAGAACAACAGAGTCAGAAAGATGCTTTTGAAAACCTTTTAGAAACCCTAAATCGAAAGAAAAAATGATTTTGAAAAAGGAAATTTGGGGAAAATCTTTTTAACGTTCAATAGAACATAGACATGTTCCAGATCTAAGAAAATAAGCAAGTAAAGAACCTTAGACAGCTCAGGGTTGCAGAGAAAAACCCTAGGAATGAGAAAGGTCTTGAGGAAAGTCAGATCCTGAGTCGAAAAGACTCATATTGCTCGAATATACCGGAGTAATAGCCGGTGAAGCCATAGATCTACAGATCTGAGAAGGTCTTGGAGAGAACTATCGAAGTCAGGTTTCACAGCCTTGAATAGCTTAGGTCTAATGGTGAGGAAGGGTGAATACAGACCACCCTGGCCTGAGACGCCATGGATTCCGGTGGAAACCCGGTGAAATAAGGTGGGAGACGATTAGGGTTCCAGGAAGGTTCGAGAGAATTTGAGAGACGAAGGGGTTCCAAGGCGGCATCTTAGACGAAATGAATTAGGGGGGGGGGGGTTTGGAGATTAAAAAAGGAAAGGGGAACTTATGGTCGTTGATCAAAACGATCAACAACCTGGATCAAAGGGGAGCCGGGTGGGTTTTTTCAATCGGGTCAGGGGTCGGGTAATTTAGGGATTGGGCTGGTTTAATTTGGGGTGGAATTGGGTCAAATTAAGGGCCAAATTGAAAGGAAATGGGGGCTGTAATAGAAATGGGCAAAATATTAAATAGCCAATTTTTCCCTTTTATTTTATAAAAATAGTGAAAAATGATTTTAAAAGCAAATTAAAAGTACTGAGCTAATTAATAATACATAAAAAAATACTGGAGCTAATTTTACAATTATAAAATAATATTAATTGTAAAATAGGCTATAATTGCAATTATATGCAATTTAGCTTTAAAAAAATACCAAATAAATTTGTAAATATATACAAAAATCACCTTAATTATATTTTGGTGTAAATATGAGAATAAAATAAGTTATTCACAAAAAGGATAGTTTTGGGGAATAATTATTGATTTTTGTACTGCTAAAATGGACAATAAATTGATTTTAAAATCTTTAAAATTTAGGGGAAAATATCAAAACTCTTGGGCATGCTTATATATGTATGTACATGCTATTTTGAAAGTATTTTGTATATAAAAATACCTAGGAAAAAATTGGGTATCAACAGCTGCCCCTCTTTACCCGGGAAGGATGAAAGAGTTGTCGGGTAAAGATATGATGGCCAATTTTGACCGATCAAAACGATTTGAAGAACTTTGACCGAGCTCTGGTTCCTGAGCTGCCTACATATCCCTGGTCTTACAGGAATTAGTCCATATGTAGTTCGGGATCCATAGGCGGAATATGCCGATGGAGATTTTCGAAAAGCGGACGCGGTGTTCAGGTTGAGAAGGATGGTCAGAGTCTGATAGGCTGCGGGAACTGGAGCAGGATCGCTCCTGCTGAGACGGCCGTTGCTAGCCGGTTTACCTACAAATGAGCAATGCGAATATATATTATGCATAAATTTACACATGATGCAAGTTCCCGTTAGACCATGAATGTTGTCTTTGGACGGTTAGGATGATGTCCTCAGACCATGACATCCTGGGCCATGAAGCGTATGATAAAGGATTCGGAGGCTATGAATGATGTCTCGGGCTATGAGATGATGCTCCGAATA
>NW_017676609.1:36623-42152 GCF_001879085.1 Nicotiana attenuata
TAGAATTCTTGTGTTTGATCCTGAAGGTTTCACACATGGCCTTCATCAAGTCACTATTGAGATTGGAACCATTATCAGTGATGATTGACTCTGGAATTCCGAACCGACAAACAATGCGGTCGCGGACAAAGTCCGCCACGACTTTCTTAGTCACTGCCTTGTGAGAGGCTGCTTCAACCCATTTGGTGAAATAATCAATTGTCACTAGAATGAACCTGTGCCCGTTTGATGCGGCAGGCTCGATAGGTCCGATGACATCCATTCCCTAAGCGGCGAACGGCCATGGCGAGCTTGTTGCAGTAAGCTCGTCTGGAGGCACCTTTATCATGTCTGCAAGTATTTGATAGCGATGGCACTTTCGAACATACTGGATGCAGTCCGTTTCCATAGTCATCCAAAAATAACCTGCCCGGAGTATCTTCTTAGTTAAGACAAAACCGTTCATATGTGGACCGCAGGTCCCAACATGGATTTCTTCTAACAGTTTAGATGCTTCCTTTGCATCGACACACCTTAACAATCCCGAATCAGGATTCCTCCTATACAGGACTCCTCCGCTGTGAAAGAAATTGTTAGATAATCTCCGGAGTGTGCGCTTCTGAGTGGGATTTGCAAGCTCTGGATATTCTCCTTTGGTTAAATATTCCTTGATGTCGTGGAACCAAGGCTTTCCATCTGCTTCCTCCTCAACATGAGCACAGTAAGCTGGCCGATCATGAATCTTTACTGGAATAGGGTCTATGAAGTTCTTATCTGGATGTTGGATCATAGATGATAGGGTTGCCAACGCGTCGGCAAACTCATTCTAGACTCTGGGAACATGCCGGAATTCTGTCTTTGTGAATCTCTTCCTCAACTCCTGTACATGATGCAAGTACGGGAGTATCTTGGAATTCTTAGTTGCCGATTCTTCTCGGACCTGATGTATGAGGAGGTCTGAATCCCCGATTACTAGCAACTCTTGGATATTCATGTCAATGGCCATTTTGATCCCTAAGATGCAGACTTCGTACTCGGCCATATTGTTGGTGCACGGGAACCTGTGTTTGGCAAATACCGGATAATGCTGGCCGGTTTCTGATACTAGGACTGCTCCTATGCCAACTCCTTTGAAGTTTGCTGCTCCGTCAAAAAACATCCTCCAACCGTCATAGGATTCTACAATGTCTTCTCCTATGAAGGATACCTCTTCATCAGGAAAATACGTCTTTAGAGGCTCGTATTCTCCATCCACAGGGTTTTCAGCGAGGTGATCTGCCAGTGCTTGTCCTTTGATTGCCTTCTGAGTCACGTAAACAATGTCGAATTCACTTAGCAGGATTTGCCACTTGGCTAGCTTGCCGGTGGGCATGGGCTTCTGAAAGATGTACTTCAGCGGATCCATTCTTGATATGAGATACGTAGTATAGGCACAGAAATAGTGCCTCAGCTTCTGAGCTACCCAAGTCAGAGCACAACAAGTGCGTTCCAACAGAGAATATCGGGCCTCGTATGGGGTGAACTTCTTTCTGAGATAGTAGATGGCCTGTTCCTTCCTCCCCATTTCGTCATGTTGCCCAAGAACCCAACCGAACGCTCCATCCAACACTGCAAGGTAGAGTAGTAGGGGTCTACCTGGTTCAGGTGGAACCAGAACTGGTGGTGTTGACAGGTACTCCTTGATTCTATCGAAGGCTTTCTGACAGCATCAGTCCATTTGGTAGCGGTGTCCTTCTTCAACATCTTAAAGATCGGCTCACAAATGACAGTGGACCGAGCTATGAACCGGCTGATGTAGTTAAGTCTCCCCAAGAAACTCATAACCTCTTTCTTGTTCTTTGGTGGTGGCAATTCCTGGATGGCTTTTACCTTTGACGGATCCAGTTCTATTCCTCGACGACTCACAATAAACCCGAGTAGTTTTCCGGTAGGAACCCTGAATGCATATTTTGCGGGATTCAGTTTCAGGTTGTACCTTCTCAGTCTGTTGAAGAACTTCCTCAAATCTTCCATGTGGTCAGTGGCTCTCTTGGATTTGATGATGACATCATCTACATATACTTCGATCTCCTTGTGTATCATGTCATGAAAAATAGTAGTCATGGCCCTCATATAGGTGGCCCCTGCATTTTTTAACCCAAACGGCATCATCTTGTAGCAATACATCCCCCACGGTGTAATGAAGGCTATTTTCTCAGCATCTTCCTCATCCATCCATATCTGATGGTACCCGGCAAAACAATCAACGAATGGCTGCAGCTCATGCTTGGTGCAGTTGTCAATCAAGATGTGTATATTTGGCAAGGGGAAGTCGTCTTTGGGACTGGCCCGGTTGAGGTCCCGATAGTCGACACAGACTCTAACCTTTCCGTCCTTGTTCGGTACTGGCACGTTGTTCGCTAACCATGTTGGATACTCTACTACCCTGAGAACCTTGGCTTTGACTTGCTTGGGGACTTCTTCCTTGATTTTTAAACTCATGTCAGGCTTGAACTTCCTGAGCTTCTGCTTCACTGGCGGACATGCAGGATCGGTTGGCAGTTTATGAGCCACGATAGATGTACTGAGACCGGTCATATCATCATACGACCAGGCGAATATTTCCTCATACTCCTTCAGGAATTCCGTGTACTCCTCCTTTTCTGATGGTGACAAATGAACACTGATACATGTTTCTTTGACATTTTCTGCATCTCCCAAATTAACAACCTCAGTCTCGTCCAAGTTAGACTTAGGTCTATTCTCGAAATCCTCAACCTCTTTAACAACCTCTTCTGGTATATCATCTTCTCCGAGTCTATATTCGTTTGTTGCGTTGTCTCATTGCATGTCAAAATCGTCGGTTTATCAAGATAAGTAATATTAATGTTGTTTAAGTAAAGTAATAAGAGGAAATAATAAGAGAGAGATTTGTAAGAAAAACGAAATACTTTAATAAATTCCATAAGTGTTTTGAACATTGGAGCTCTTTCTTGTGAAAAATAAAATGCGAAAGGAAAATAAACTAGTAAAGCAAAATAATGCGTGGTGCTTTGTTCAGCCTTGCTACCCCGAGGCACGCCAGGCTCTGGTGGTTCTGACAGTCCAATTGTTAAGGCGTGCTCCTCTGCTTACAGCCTATATAGAAGGGCCTCCCTCCCCCTCCTCAAAAATGACATAACAGTCCATATCATCCTCTTCTAAGAACAAATTCCTCATTGCTGCTAATGCTTCCTCTTCTTCTGACCCATAGATGACTTCCGCTGGTTGAAAAGTCTGTTCCAGATGGGGTATCGGCTGCTCTAATGGATAGTAAGGGCCGCACCAGGGTGGCGACCAATCCTTGAATTCTTCCCAGGTATACACATATCCCAATCCGAAGGAGGTGCCATGCTTCTTGAGCTTGATGGGCTTAGCGATTCCTTGGAGATTCTTGCCATGTCCTTTGTCAGGTTCATACCCATACCAGTTTAATATGCTTTTGATATTGTTATCGCACCATTCGTCCTTGTCCACGGCGTTGACTCGCTCAATATGGTGCTCCGATTGCTGGGATGGTCTGGCGACTGTATATGGGATTGCTACCGTCGCCATGAATAATCACCTCTTGGTGATTCCACTCAAACTTCACCGCCTGATGTAGGGTTGATACCACAGCCACAGCGGCATGGATCCAGGGCCATCCCAATAGCAAGTTGTAAGATGCTGGGATGTCTATTACTTGAAAGTCGACATTGAACCAAGTAGGTCCCATTTGCAGACACAAACTGATTTCCCCAATAGTGGATCTTTGGGAACCATCAAAAGCCTTGACACTGATGGCTCAATCCTTGATCTCATGCAGGCTCTTTCCCAATGTTCTGAGAGTCACCAATGGACAAATATTGAGGCTGGACCCTCCATTAATCAGAATCCGGGTGATGAAATAATCCTCGCATCGCACAGTGATGTGCAACGCCTTGTTGTGGCTTAAACCTTCCGGTGGCAACTCATCTTCGTGGAAAGTGATTTTTTGACTCTCCAATACCTGCCCTACCATATTTGCCATTTCTCCTCCCGTGGTGTTGCTCGGTACATATGCCTTAATTAGTACTTTTAACAAGGCATTCTTATGTGCATCAGAGCTTTGCAACAGAGCTAGGATAGAGATTTGTGCCGGTGTTTTATTCAATTGGTCAATGACTAAGTATTCCTTTGCTTGTATCTTTCTCCAGAGGTCATCGGGCCCAGTTTCGGTGATGGCTTGTCGACCAGAAGTCTGCTTACTCGACTCAACCAAGCGTTTAGGAGTATAAACCCTACAGGTTCTTTTCATACCATGTGCCGCAACTGTTTCTCCAGTTTTGGCTTTTCCTTTTTTCCTTGCCTCGGCTGTGTAATCCCAAGGGATGGCCTTTGTACGGAATGGTGCTATGGCCGACATTGCTACCGGAATGGGTACCCTTGCTTTGGAAGGTAACACAGCAACTTCAAATGGCGTAGGTGCCTTCGGGGACCCCAACTCGACCTCAATCGGCCCTGGTGTTTCAAGATAAAGTGGTATGGACATGTTCACTTCAGCGTCTCTAGAAGGCTGGATCTGGACTACAATCGGATTAAGTGTGACTGTTGGTTTCTTTGGCTCGTCACCTTCAACGATCAACCCGATCGATCCTTTGGGGTCCCAATCATCTTCTATCTCAATCACGTGAACACCTCCACCTTTGTGGTCTGGTAGAGGGTTGTTGCGGACATTCGGAGTAGGCTCCTTTGCCACGATTATCTTGTTGTCAATCAACGCCTAGATCTTATCCTTCAGAGAGCGGCGTTCATTAATGGTATGCCCTTTCATGCCGGAATGGTATGCACAGGTTTTGTTTGGGTTGACCCATTGGGAAGGATTTTCTAGGGTTATGGCAGGGATAGGGGTGACGTAACTAGCAGCTTTAAGCCTTTCATACAGCTGGTCGATTGGTTCGGCAATGGCAGTGTATTGTTTGGGAGGTCTGCGGTCGAAGTTTGGTCGGGGTCTAGGGAAATTTTGGCGAGGGGGAGGTGATTGATAGTGGGCTTGTTGGGTGTTGTAGGCTTGGTGGACGTGTGCGGGTTGGGAGTATTAGGGTGAAGTAGGCTGATATGCAGGAGGTAGAGATGATTGGTAAGTAGGTGGTGGAGCTTGGTAAGAGGACAAAGGTGCTTGGTAATTTTTAGAGGTAGGTTGATATGTAAGAGGGGGAATTGGGTAGGTTTGGTATTTGATTGGGGATTTTGTTCTCTGTGAAACCATCACGGCACTCACATCCCTTTTCTTGGACGTGCCACCAAACTGTAGAGCCTTGTTGGTAGCCTGTAATGCTTCAAAGTTAGTGACCATACCACTTTTAATACCTTCCTCGAACCTCTCCCCTAGCTTGATGATGTCGGAAAATTTCTGGCCTTCAATCAGCATCAACCTTTCGTAGTACTGTGGGTCTTGAGCCCGGACGAAAAACCTGTTCATTTGTTCTTCTTCTAAAGCCGTCCTGACCTTAGCAGCTTCTGATCTCCAACGAGTAGCATACTCGCAGAATGTCTCCGTGGGTTTCTTTTTCA
>NW_017676610.1:0-539 GCF_001879085.1 Nicotiana attenuata
AACAATGAAATGGGTAGAATTGAAATGATGTTCGAACAAATGATGAAAAAGAATGCGGATTCCGATGCGCAATTGGCTTCTCACAATACTTCAATTAGGAATTTGGAGGTGCAACTAGGTCAAATCTCTCAGTCCTTGAATACACGCCCTAAGGGTGCTCTACCAAGTGATACGGTAGTGAACCCAAAGGGAGGAAACAATCATGTTATGGCTGTGACAACTAGAAGTGGGAGAGGCGGTGATGTGAATGCCTCGAAACAAAAGCAAGTTGTTGATGATGATGTTAAATCTCTCAGTCCTTGAATACACGCCCTAAGGGTGCTCTACCAAGTGATACGGTAGTGAAACCAAAGGGAGGAAACAATCATGTTATGGCTGTGACAACTAGAAGTGGGAGAGGCGGGGATGTGAATGCCTCGAAACAAAAGCAAGTTGTTGATGATGATGTTGAGTTGCAAGAAGATGCGGTTCCTTTGGTAGTTGAAGATGTGGTTGATGATAATGTGAACAATGAAGTAAGGATTGACATTAATGAAACC
>NW_017676610.1:1151-5580 GCF_001879085.1 Nicotiana attenuata
ATCAAGATGACCCACCAGGTTATTGCTATAGTACATTCAATGACTCCGAAATTAGAGGATCCTGGTGCTTTCACTATCCCCTGCACTATTGGTAGTGCAGACTTTGCCAAAGCTTTATGTGATCTTGGGGCAAGCATCAATTTAATGCCCTTCTCAGTTTTCAAGACTTTGGGTATTGGGCCTCCAAGGCCAACTTCCATGCGTTTGCAAATGGCAGACCGATCTATGAAGCGACCATTGGGTATTGTTGATGATGTGCTCGTCCGGGTGGACAAATTTATCTTGCCAGTTGATTTTGTAATCTTGGATTGTGAGGTAGATTATGAGGTCCCGATCATATTAGGGAGACCTTTCCTTGCTACGGGGAAGGCTCTAGTGGATGTGGAAGCAGGGGAACTCACTTTCAGGATGGGTGATGAAAAGGTAGTATTTCATGTGTACAAGTCAATGAAGCAGCCCAATTGTACCGAAGTGTGCTCATTTGTGGATTTAGTCACGGCTGTGATAATTGATGATACCAGTGCAATGATCAATGTTGAGGACACTTTGGAGGCCGTATTGTTGAATTTGGATGTCAATGACGATGCGGGCCGAGTGGAGTGCGTGAATGCTTTACATGGAATGTGTGCCGAAGAAGGGTGGTATGACTGTAGTGACCAATGCTAACAATGAACTTATTCCAACCCGGACAGTGACCGGATGGAGGGTGTGCATGGACTACCGCAAGCTGAACAAAGTGACCCGCAAGGATCACTTCCCATTGCCTTTCCTGGACCAGATGCTAGATCACCTTGCTGGGCGTGCCTTCTATTGTTTCTTGGACGGTTATTCAGGGTACAATCAAATTTTGATAGCTCCGGAGGATCAGGAGAAGACAACCTTTACTTGTCCATATGACACCTTTGCTTTCTCTCGGATGCCCTTTGGGTTGTGCAATGCACCGGCAACATTCCAACGGTGTATGATGGCCATTTTCACCGGTATGGTGGAAGATATATTAGAGGTGTTCATGGATGACTTCTGTGTGGTTGGTGATTCATTTGAAGAGTGTTTGCACAATTTGGATAGAGTTTTGGCCCGATGTGAAGACACAAATCTTGTGCTAAATTGGGAAAAATGCCACTTCAGGGTTGAAGAGGGCATAGTGTTAGGCCATAAAATTTGAAAGCATGGGATTGAAGTAGACAAAGCCAAGATAGTGGTGATTTCAGGGCTTCATCCCCCCACTTCTGTCATGGGGGTGAGGAGTTTTCTTGGGCATGCAGGGTTCTGCCGGCGATTTATCAAGGACTTCTCAAAGGTAGTGAATCCTCTTTGCAAGTTGCTCGAAAAGGATACAAAGTTTGTGTTTGATGAGAGATGAATGGAAGCTTTTGAACTCCTTAAGCATAAGTTGACCACCACCTCGATCATTACCGCACGCAATTGGAGTTTGCCTTTCGAGCTCATGTGCGACGCCAGTGATGTTGCGGTTGGGGAAGTGTTGGTTCAAAGAGTGAAAAAAATGTTTCATCCAGTGTACTATGCAAACAAGACTATGAATGAAGCTCAAAGGAATTACACAGTGACGGAGAAGGAATTGTTGGCTATTGTGTTCGCCATGGAACAATTTCGGCCTTATCTTATGGGAGCCAAAGTTATAGTGCACACCGATCATGCAGGCCTTAGGTATTTGATGACAAAGAAAGACTCCAAAGCTAGACTGATGCGATGGGTCTTATTACTTCAAGAGTTTGATTTGGAGATAGTGGACCGGAAAGGTAGTGAAAACTAAGTGGCGGATCATTTGTCCCGCTTGGAGGAGGAAGGTAGGCCGTGTGATGGCCTAGAGATCAATGATACATCTCTTGATGAGCAACTACTTTCTGTGTCAATGTGTGATATGCCATGGTTTGCGGACATGGCTAATTTCCTTGTGACTGGCATCATTCCATGTGAGCTCTCTTCTAACCAAAGGAAGAAGCTCAAACGGGATAGTTTGGACTTCTATTGGGACGAGCCATACTTGTTCAAGATTTGCACCGACGGAGTGATGCGGAGGTGTGTACCTAAGGAGGAGCAATTTAGCATTCTAGAGGCTTGTCATTCCTCCCCCTATGGTGGCCATCATGGAGGGGCGAGGACGGCTTCAAAAGTTCTGAGTTATAGTTTTTATTGGCCAACCTTGTTCAAAGATGCAAGTGATCAAGTAAAAAGATGTGATCAATGTCAACGAGCGGGCGGGATTTCCAAGAAAGATGAGATGCCTCTAAACACCATTCTTGAAGTTGATATCTTTGATGTATGGGGTATCGATTTTATGGGCCCTTTTGTAAGCTCATGTGGAAACACCTACATTCTTGTAGCGCTTGATTATGTCTGAAAATGGGTCGAGGCCGTGGCCTTGCCCAACAATGAAGCTAGGAGTGTGGTGGCATTTCTGAAGAAGAGCATTTTCACAAGGTTTGGTACACCTCGGGCAATTATTAGTGATGGAGGATCGCATTTTTGTAATAGAGCTTTTGATGCCTTGCTTTCCAAGTATGGTGTCAACCACAAAGTGTCTACACCTTATCATCCTCAAGCAAGTGGCCAGGTTGAAGTGTCTAACAGGGAGATAAAGAGCATTTTGTCCAAAATCGTCAATGCCCATAGGACCGATTAGTCTAAAAAGTTAGATGATGCTCTATGGGCTTACCGGACCGCTTACAAGACCCCAATTGGTATGTCGTCGTACCGGTTGGTGTTTGAGAAATCATGTCATTTACCAGTGGAGTTGGAGCATAAGGCCATGTGGGCCTTGAAGAAGTTGAATCTTGATTGGGACATAGCTGCTAATCTTCGGGTGGAGCAACTCAATGAGCTTGATGAATTTAGACTCCATGCTTACTCTAGTTCGTCCATGTATAAGGATAAAATAAAATACCTTCATGAAAAATACACTAGGGGCAAGAAGTTCAAGGTGGGAGATTTGGTGCTCTTATTCAATTCTCGTCTAAGGTTGTTCCCGGGAAAGCTGAAGTCAAAGTGGAGCGGACCATTTGAAGTAGTGTATGTGACCCCGTTTGGTGCTCTTAATTTGAAGAAAAAAAGTGGGGAAGTTTTGAGAGTGAATGGACATAGAGTCGAGCACTATTTGGGGAAGTTTGATGATAGCCATGTGGTGGCTGTTGTTCATTTCAAATGATTGGATGGCAACATGCATCGTGCCGCGACGTTAAATCAGGCGCTTCTTGGGAGGCAACCCATGTGTTTTTCTTTTAGTTATCTTTGATTTTCTTTGTAGTATAGGATTGATTTTTGGGCTAACTGGTTGTGAGATGATATAGGATGGAGTTGATGCAGTGCAGGACATAATTAAAAAAATGTACAGGTCTCTGGTTTGCAGTGCGGCCGCACTACCATTTTATGCAGACTGCACTGGCAGAGGGTGAAGAGTGAACTCTCTGAAGTTTTCCACCACGACCGCAGTCCATTTTGCGCGGTCCGTGGTGGGCCACTGCAGCCGCAGTCCATTTTGTGCGGACCGCAGAGGCTGCCTTCTCAAACTTGAACAAAATAGCCCAGTGCGGACCGCGGTCCATTTTGTGCGGTCTGCACTGGTAGGTGAGACTGGGCCCCAGGGTTCTCTCTATAAATAGACCCTTGGGGCCTCCTTTTACTCTTTTCGCACTTTTGCCTCTCAGACCTAAGAAAAACACTGTGCATCACACCCTTTGCTCATAATTAATTGTTGGAACGTATTTGCTTCAATTCATCTCATTATCTAGTACCACAATCTTCCTTTTACTTGTTTAATTTTGTTAATTTTTGTTTTTCTTAGCTTTTAGGTCTTCTTCCTCCCCTATTTTCTTAAATTTCCATGCTAAGTTAGTTTAAATCTTAATTTATGAGGATTTAGATAGTGTAATGGACTGGGTAATCATTTAGGGCCTCTAATTAGGTGGAAAATTGGACTTAAAAGCAAAATTTCACGAACCCTAGTTTGGTGCCAAAACTGGGCACTCAGTGCGGACCGCGATCAATTCTGTGCGGTCCGCGGTGCCCTTGTGCGGTCCGCACTACCAATTTGTGCGGACCGCACTGATGGAATCTGAGAAGGTGAACTTTGGGTAGTGCGGCGGCGGTCCATTTTGCGTGGAACGCACTGCCAAGATTCAGAGGCTGTCTTTCTGAACCCCACTCTTGTGCGGACCGCGGTAGGTTTTGTGCGGTCCGCGGAGTCCCCAGTGCGGCCACAGTTGATTTTGTGCGGTTCGCACTGGGTACTTCTGCAACATGTCTGCAACAATTCTTGTTCTGCTTCTGATACTTTGTTCTTAACTGATTACACTGATACTAACAAGTTGTTTGAACTGTGATTGCAGACAATGGTGAGAAAAGGGGTAAACAACCGGGCAGAGGAGAATCCTCCCGGGGAGGAAGAGAAGATGATAAACTCACTCCCCAA
>NW_017676610.1:25493-42133 GCF_001879085.1 Nicotiana attenuata
ATGTGCTAGGCCCAAGTGAAGCTTTTCTTGAGGCACCCTTAACCACTAACAACTAAAAAAAAAGAAAAACGGACTCAAACCCTTAAGAAGGTTGTCACGCCGTCTATCATTGGGAAGAGCCACCCGGTTCACACAAATTCCACCTTTGGAAAGAACCGAGGCATTAAGAAAACCAATGGCTTATTGCAAACATTCAAAACAAGAAGCTACAAACATAAATAAGAAGCTACGGGAAAGAAAAAATGCGGAAAGTAGAATGAATATGTACAAGAGGGGTTTTTAATCGAATATACAATACGGGGTTGAATATATACAATGTAACATAACTTTTATATACAGACCCAAAGTGAAAAGTACGAAAAATGTAATGAAGTACCAAAATTATATACATACCAAGGATGAAAAATAAAGAAAGCATAAAATCTGTTAAATATATATAGTCATCCATATCAATTCAAAGTAGGGCCTACCCCCTCAAATGAAAGCTGGCATTGTCCTCAATGCCAACTAAGCAAAATAAGCACCAAAAATAGAGGAAAAAGGATATAGAGACACCCTATGGCCCACCTGTCTGCATGGGATCCTGAGTGGTCCCTGGGTCCTCAATATGCTCGGGGACCTCAGACTGGTTCCCTATGACCTGCTGCTCTGCTGCTGGGACCTGGGCCTGGACCTGGACAAGCTCCTGGGCTGCATCCTGTGGCTAACTAGATGAAGCCTCCGGTGGGTCCTCCAACTGGATGACTGCATCGTCTGCACGGGGAATCACCCTCTGCCTCTTGGGAGGTCTCTCTGACTACACTGGCTGGGGATGGGCTGCTAGCGCAGGGTCCTGGAATAATAAATCCAAAGGCAGATGATCCGCCTTCAACCTGTCAACCTCAACCCTCAACTCTTTCACGGACTCCTTGGAAGCCCGAGTCTTTCTCATCTTCTTGGCCTCCTTAGCAAGGTCCTTGAGAGCTTTCCTATGAGCATCCACAGCTTCCGTAAGCTTCTTCTGAGTATCAAGGATTTTCTACTAATTTTCCCTAATCTCTTTGAGGGCATCCTCAATGGACTGTGGGACCTGCGGAGGTGGAGGTGCCGACTGAGCTGCTACTGTAATGGTGAGGACAGACAACTTGGATGAAGCTGTCTGCATCCAGTTGTTGATGCTGAGAAGAGCCTGGATCAGTCGGTGTGCAGTCACTGGGTAGGCTCGGGAGGATGGTACGTCTGGAGCTGCTAAAGTGGATGGACCAGGGGAAATGTCCGCTGACGTGGAGGCAGTCTGAGTAGGAGCCACTGATAACTAGGGAATATGACGCATTTTACACTCCTTCATGCTCAAGTTTTGATTAGAAATGTGTACAAAATGGTCCCAAAGGCTCACTGGTTGTGCTTGATTGCAGGTTTGATCAACAAGGTGACAAGGTGTCTAAGATCAGCTCAAAAAGGAGTGAAACTTGCATAAGTACCAAGACAAGACAAAGCTCAGGAAGAACAGTGCCAGTGCGGCCGCACACCATTCTGTGCGGTCCACACAAGTGAGGTTCAGAGAGGTTGACATTCAGGCTAAAAGGTAATGCGGCCGCATGAGGTTTTGTGCGGTCCGCACTAGGATCAATGAGGCCGCTTTCGATTTAGTGCGGTACGCAGAGAGAATATTCAGAGAGTTTCCAAATCCAGGTTTAAAGACCAATGCGGTCCGCGCTCCATTTCATGCGGACCGCACTAGAAGCCACCGCGGCCGAACACGATTCTGTGCCGTCTGCATTGCCCAAGTTCAGAGAGTAGTTTTGTCAAGTCAAAACCCTAGAGCGGCCGCACGTGATTTTGTGCGGTCCGCACTAACCCCGCAGGAGTATTTTTGTCCAGATTTGTCACCTTAGTATAAATAGCTTCTTTTCCATTTTTAGAGGAGGCAGATACTTTTGAACGTAGAGCTGCGCTCATGACTTGGGTTATTTTGCTATTTTGAGAAATTTTAGCTTAATTTAACCATTAGAATCTTCAAGTTCTTCTTAGTAATTAATTATTATGAGTTTATCTTCATCTATTTCTTTGTTTTTCTCTCTAATTATGAGTAGCTAGACCCATCAGCTAGGGTTGTGGCTCAACTCTAGTGTGGGTAATTGATGGGTCTTGTATTTTAGGGCTTGATTGACTATGGGTGTTTGATATTTGGGCTAATTTCATGTTTTATTGCTGAATTAGTGGTTGCAAACACTAGTTTGTGTTTAGTTGACTTTTGCTCTTCTTGAGGAAGAGAGCCTAAGTCTCTAAAATTAGTCCAACAAGGAATTAGGCGTACTTAAGAGAACTGATAGCCCCAATTAAAGGGTTAAACCGAGAGATCGTAATACCCGACTTGAACCTTAATTGCTTGTGCAAATTTGCATACCCAATTGGTCTTGAGAAAGTCAATTTGGGCAAAATCACTCGAACTACCGAGAGGTATAGAGTGAGTAGAATCGAGCAATGGTTATATCATACTCCACAAATGTGTCAATCTAGCTTTAGACTCAAGAATCCGTCAATTGACCACCTAGGCAAAAGTCACTACCCTAGTGCCTTTTAATCATTTGAACAACTCGCAATAGTTTAACCCTAGCTTATTTTAGTTTAATTGAGCATTATAGTTTTATAAAATTAGAATTATAATCAAAACCAAAAATGTGTAGAAGTGCAATTTGGAGCAAATACACAACTCCACTTTAGATAGACACCCAACTCCAATATCTAACTCCCTGTGGAAATTGATCCCGACCTTAATCGGGTAAAAGCTGCTTCGACCTCTCTCGCTACTCAATAGTAGTGCAGGGTTGGCATCGATCACTTTTTGGCGCCGTTGCCGGGGAGCTAACGGTTTTGGCTATCTATCTAAATAGTTTTGTGTATTATTCTTCTTTCCTTCTTTGTTACTAATTTGTGTGTGTCACAACTTCAGGTACAAAATGACATTAAATGCTAATGACCCTCTTGGAAATGTAATTGCGGGGGAGGAGGTTGATGATAATGGAGAGGAAGATGTGCCTCTTGTACCTCAAGGACAACGTAGAGGCCGCCAGGCCAATGCAAATGAAAACATTCCAGACCCTCCTCCGCCACCTCCATGAGTGGCTCCTAGAGTTCTTTCCCAACCAAGGCTATGCGAGTGCAATTGTTCCGCTCCGGATCCGGGCGGGCAATTTTCAAATAACCAACGTGATACTGAGATTGTTGGAGCAGCGTGGGTACTTCACGGGTGCTTCCACTCAGAATGCTTACAAACATCTCAAGGGGTTCGTGGATACCTGTTGGGGGAGCAAGCAAACCAATGTGTCCGAGGATGCACTTCGATTGAGGCTCTTCCCATTCTCACTTAGAGGGAAGGCATTGGATTGGCTTGAGCGACTTCCCAACCATTCCATCACCACTTGGGATGAGTTGGAGGATAAGTTCATTGCCAAATTTTTCTCACCGGGGCACATGGCAGCATTACGGGATGAGGTCTTAGCCTTCAAGCAGGAGCCCACCGAACCATTGCACGAGATCTGGGAGAGATATAGAACTATGGTGAAGGAATGCCCCAACAATGATATGACAGAGGCTATGATACAATAGACCTTCTATCGGGGCATCAATACAACGAATCAATGCATAGTGAATCAATTGGCTGGGGGTAATTTCATGAAGTTGCCTTATGATGAAGCTTGTGCTATTCTTGACGAGATGGCTGACACATCCTCCGCTTGGCAAAGTAGGGCCAATGTGCCATAGGGTGACCCCACGGTCACTCATTTGCACAAAGAACTACATGACCATGGACAGGCTATAGCAGAACTTACAACAACAATGAAGCAATTAGCAAAGGTACAGTTGCAACAAGTTCAGAATCCTCACCAAGTAAATGCCATGGAGGGTGTCAACATGCTTGTGAACAATAGAAGACAGAGATGTCAACAGAACCAAGGGAATTCGGATCAATTTGACAATGATTGTGGTAGATTCCAAGATGATTGTTATGATGGGAAGAATGAAGAGGTGCAATATGTGAACAATTATCAAGGCCAAAGAGGCAATTCTTCTAACCAACAGCAACAATGGAGATCCCACGGCAATTGGTGTAACCAACAGCAAAGCAACAATAATCTGAACAATCAATAACAAGGGAACAACAATTGGGGAAATCAAAATAACAATCGGAACAATCAGGGAAACTGGGGAAACAACAACAATTGGGGTGGAAACAACAACAACCAGGGTGGATGGAACAATAGCCAAGGAAATCAGGGGCAAGGCTTTCAAAGGCCCCCAATGTACCAACAATCGAGCAACCCACCGCCTTTTCCATCCCAGGGTCCCAGTTCTTCAAACAATGAAATGGGTAGAATTGAGATGATGTTTGAACAAATGATGAAAAAGAATGCTGACTCTGATGCGCAATTAGCTTCTCACAACACTTTAATCAGGAATTTGGAGGTCCAGCTAGGCTAAATCTCACAGTCTTTGAATACTTGCCCTAAAGGCTCTACCGAGTGATATGGTGGTTAACCCAAAGGGTGGTAACAATCATGTTATGGCGGTAATTACTAGGAGTGGACGAGGCGGTGATGTGAATGCCTCCAAACAAAAGCAAGTATTGGGTGATGAAGTTGAGTTGCCAGAAGATGAAGTTCCTTTGGTGGTTGAGAATGTGGTTGATGAAAATGTGAATCAAGAAGTGAGGATTGATATTCAAGATGCCGAGGTGGAAACACAAAATGACGTGAACCCGTCTAGGGAACACGTAGTTGACATACCGGAGCCGGTTATGCCAAAAGCCAAGGCACCCTTGCCTAGGCCACCTCCCCATTATCCTCAGAGGCTAGCCAAGCAGAAAAATGAGAATCAGTTCAAAAAGTTCATTGACATGATGAAGAGCTTATCCATTAATGTGCCTTTGGTGGAGGCTTTAGAGCAAATGCCTGGCTATGCTAAATTCATGAAAGATTTGGTGACGAAGAAAAGATCATGGACTGTGAAACTATCAAGATGACCCACCAAGTTAGTGCTATAGTACATTCAATGGCTCCGAAGTTGGAGGATCCCAGTGCTTTCACTATCCCTTGCACTATTGGAAGTGCAGACTTTGCTAAAGCTTTATGTGATCTAGGGGCTAGTATCAATTTGATGCCCTACTCAATTTTCAAGACTTTGGGTATTGGGCCATCGAGGCCAACTTCTATGAGATTGCAAATGGCAGATAGATCAATGAAGAGACCATTAGGTATTGTTGACGATGTGCTTGTCCGGGTGGACAAATTTATCTTGCCAGCTGATTTTGTGATCTTGGAATGTGAGGTAGATTATGAGGTTCCAATCATATTGGGGAGACCTTTCCTTGCTACGGGGAAGGCTCTAGTAGATGTGGAAGCAGGGGAACTCACTTTCAGGGTGGGTGACAAAAAGGTCATTTTTCATGTGCAAGTCAATGAAGCAGCCCAATTGTACCGAAGTGTGCTCATTTGTGGATCTTGTCACGGCTGTGATAATTGATGATAGTAGTGCAATGATCAATGTGGAGGACCCTTTGGAGGCCGTATTGGTGAATCCTGATGTCAATAATGATGAGGGCCGAGTGGAGTGTGTGAATGCTTTACATGGAATGGGCTCTTATTCTTATGAGCCTAGGAAACTCTCTTTGGATCTTGAAAATAGAAAGACCCCTCCAACAAAGCCTTCAATTGGGGAACCTCCGGTGTTGGAGTTGAAGCCATTGCCTCCACACCTCATGTATGAATTCTTAGGCCCTAGTTCAACTTTACCAGTTATTCTTTCCTCTTGTCTTACTAACATGCAGGTAGATGCCACATTGGCGGTGCTCAAAAAGCGGAAGAAGGCAATTGGATGGACTTTAGCTGATATTCGGGGAATAAGCCCCGCATTCTGTATGCACAAGATTATTCTTGAAGATGATGCAAAACCCTCCTTGGAACATCAAAGGAGGTTGAACGAGGCAATGCAAGAGGTTGTGAAAAAGGAGGTGATCAAGTGGTTAGATGATGAAGTTGTGTACCCTATCTCTGACAGCTCGTGGACTTCACTGATGCAGTGTGTGCCGAAGAAGGGTGGTATGACCGTGGTGACCAATGCTAATAATGAACTTATTCCAACCCGGACAGTGACCGGATGGAGGGTGTGCATGGACTACCGCAAGCTGAACAAGGTGACCCGCAAGGATCACTTCCCATTGCCCTTCCTTGACCAGATGCTTGATCGTCTTTCTGGGCGTGCCTTCTATTGTTTCTTGGATGGATATTCGGGGTACAACCAAATTTTGATAGCTCCAGAGGATCAGGAGAAGACAACCTTTACTTGTCCATATGGCACCTTTGCCTTTTCTCGGATGCCCTTTGGGTTGTGCAATGCACCGGCAACATTCCAACGGTGTATGATGGCCATTTTCACCGATATGGTGGAAGATATTTTGGAGGTGTTCATGGACGACTTTAGTGTTGTGGGTGATTCATTTGATGAATGTCTGAAAAATCTGGATAGAGTGTTGGCCCGGTGTGAAGACACCAATCTTGTGCTAAATTGGGAAAAATGCCACTTCATGGTTGAGGAGGGCATAGTGTTGGGTCATAAAATTTCAAAGAATGGTATTGAGGTTGACAAAGCCAAAATTGAGGTGATTTCAAGACTTCCTCCCCCCACTTCTGTCAAGGGGGTTAGAAGTTTCCTTGGGCATGCGGGGTTCTACCGGAGATTTATCAAGGACTTTTCGAAGGTAGTGAATCCTTTGTGCAAGCTGCTAGAAAAGGATGCCAAGTTCGTGTTTGATGAGGGATGTATGCAAGCCTTTGAACTTCTCAAGCATAAGTTGACCACCACCCCGATCATTACCGCACCCAATTGGAGTTTGCCTTTCGAGCTCTTGTGCGGCACGAGTGATGTTGCGGTTGGGGCAGTTTTGGGTCAAAGAGTGAACAAAATGTTTCATCCGGTGTACCATGCGAGCAAGACAATGAATGAGGCTCAAAGGAACTACACGGTAATTGAGAAAGAGTTGTTGGCTATTGTGTTCGCAATGGAAAATTTTCGGCCATATCTTATGGGAGCCAAGGTCATAGTGCACACCGATCATGCAGCTCTTAGGTACTTGATGACAAAGAAAGACTCCAAAGCTAGACTGATGCGATGGGTCTTATTACTTCAAGAGTTTGATTTGGAAATTGTGGACCGGAAAGGTAGTGAAAACCAAGTGGCGGATCACTTGTCCCGCTTGGAGGAGCAAGGAAGGCCGTGTGATGGCCTAGAGATCAATGATGCATTTCCCGATGAGCAGCTACTTTCTGTGTCGATGAGTGATATGCCATGGTTTGCGGATGTTGCTAATTTCCTTGTGACTGGCATCATCCCGTGTGAGCTCTCTTCTAACCAAAGGAAGAAGCTCAAATGGGATAGTCTGGATTTCTATTGGGATGAGTCGTACTTATTCAAGATTTGCACCGACGGAGTGATCCGGAGGTGTGTCCCTGAAGAGGAGCAATCAAGTATCTTAGAGGCTTGTCATTCCTCTCCCTATGGTGGCCATCATGGAGGAGCGAGGACAGCTTCGAAAGTTCTGAGTTGTGGTTTTTATTGGCCAACTTTGTATAAAGATACAAGTGATCTTGTGAAAAGGTGTGACCAATGTCAGAGAGTGGGCGGTATTTCGAAGAAAGATGAGATGCCTCTCAACACCATTCTAGAAGTGGATATCTTTGATGTGTGGGGTATTGATTTCATGGGCCCATTTGTAAGCTCGTGCAGGAACACCTACATTCTAGTGGCGGTTGACTATGTCTCAAAATAGGTCGAGGCCGTGGCTTTGCCCAACAATGAAGCTAGGAGGGTGGTTGCATTTCTAAAGAAGAGCATTTTTACAAGGTTTGGCACTCCTCGTGCAATTATAAGTGATGGAGGATCATATTTTTGCAATAGAGCTTTTGACACCTTGCTTGCTAAGTATGGTGTCAACCACAAAGTGTCTACTCCTTATCATCCTCAGGCGAGTGGCCAAGTTGAAGTCTCTAACAGGGAAATCAAGAGCATTTTGTCTAAAACAGTCAATGCCAATAGGACCGATTGGTCTAAGATGTTGGATGATGCACTATGGGCTTAGCGAACTGCTTACAAGACTTCGATTGGTATGTCTCCGTACCGGTTGGTGTTTGGGAAAGCTTGCCATTTACCGGTTGAGTTAGAGCACAAGGCCATGTGGCTTTGAAGAAATTGAACCTTGAATGGGATGTGGCAGCAAATCTCCGTGTTGAGCAACTCAATGAACTTGATGAATTCCGATTCCATGCCTACTCCAGTTCTTCATTATACAAGGACAAGATGAAGTACCTTCATGATAAATATGCTCGTGGCAAGGAGTTTAAAGTGGGTGATTTGGTTCTCTTGTTCAACTCTCGGTTACGGTTGTTTCCGGGAAAGCTAAAGTCAAAATGGAGCGGACCTTTTGAGGTGGTGTTTGTGACCCCGTTTGGTGCCCTTGATTTGAAGAACGAAAACGGGGAGATTTTCAGAGTTAATGGGCATAGGGTCAAGCACTACTTGGTAAAATTTGATGATAGCCATGTGGTGGCACTTCTTAATTTCAAATGATTGAATGGTAACATGCGTCGTGCCGCGACGTTAAATCAGGCGCTTCTTGGGAGGCAACCATGTGTTTTTCTTCTTGTTTTTCTTTGATTTTCATTGTAGTATAAGATTTATTTTTGGGCTGACTGGTTGTGAGATGCTACAGGATTGCGTTGATGCAGTACAGGACATAGTGGAAAAATTGTTCTAGGCTCTGAAGTTTGCAATGCGGACCGCACTACATTTTGTGCGGCCGCAAAGAACCTGGTGCGGGGGGCACAAACTTAGTGCGGACCGCACTGATGATGGACGAAAATACCAACTCTCTGAAGTTTGCCAACGCGGTCGCATTACATTTTGTGCGGTCCGCGGTGGACCACTGCGGCCGCAAAGCATTTTGTGCGGACCGCGGTAGGTTGCCTCCTCAAACTTGTGTAAATGCTGTGTGGTGCGGACCGTATTCCATTTTGTGCGGTCAGCATTAGGTAGGTGAGATGGCCCCAGGACTTTTTCTATAAATAGTACCTGAGGCCCTCATTTTGAACATTTCGATCTTTTAACTCTCAGAGCTTTAAAATTACTGTTCATCCCCACTCATTGCACATAACTAATTTCTAAGGCCTAATCTTAATCACAGCATCTTACTTCTGGTAATTTCATCTCTTTTCCATTGTTAATTTTATTATTTTTATTAAATTATAGTTTGCTTAGCTTTTCTTCCGTTCTTCTCGTATTTCTATCGATTTGGAAAGATTAGGGTAGTTAATTTGTGTTTAAAGTTAGTTAGATAGTTAGAACACTGAACCAATACCTAGGGACTCATCTTCAAGTGATAAATTGGATTAAAATTGATCAACACTTAAACCCTAGGTTGGTGCTGCTTTTTGGTACTCAGTGCGGTCCGCGGTGCTCCTGTGCGGTCCGCAATGGCATTTTGTGCGGACCGCATTGAAGAATGTTCTTAAACCTGTTCATTGAGGACCGCGGCCGCATTGCATTTTGTGCGGTCCGCGGTGCCTTAATGCGGACCGCATTGCATTTTGTGCGGTCCGCGGAGCAATTACTCAGAGAGTGGGTAGTCTGAACCCCACCTCTGTGCGGACCGCATTGGCATTTTGTGCGGTCCGCATGGGCCTCTATGCGGCCGCACTACATTTTGTGCGGTCCACACTGTTCAACAACTAAAGTGTCTGCAACATAATTCTTTCACTGCAATCTTGAACTTCATTGTATATACTGAGACTAACAAAGCATGACTGAATTTGTATGCAGACAATGGTAAAATCAAGAGGCCAGAGTGCTAAACAACCAGACAGAGGAGAGTCCTCCCGGGGGAGGGGACGTGGAAAGATAAAATTTACCCCCAAAGTTCGGGAAGCAATAAAAGCAACAAGGAAGGCGATTCAGGCCGCTGATAGAGCTGCTTCCCACTCCTCGGTAAGTGAGTATGAGCCTTCCAAGGAGTTGACTGATTCTGATTCTGCTCTGGAGTTTATGGATGATTTCCCGGGCAGGTTCAGGCTGACGGATGACCCCACTCCTCCAGCATCCCCCACTGCTCAGGCGTCAGTGCATGTATCTTCTGGGTCGTTTGAGGGCTCAGCTGAAGGCAGTAAGGATGAGTACTCCACCTCTCCCACAGCTTCATTATCCGGACGTGGTGCAGTAGGAGAAGAAGAGGCAGTTGTAGAAGGGGGTGAGCCTCAGGTGGGAAGAGTAGCGAGAACTAGAAACCCGGAGGTGTGGCAGGATCGCTTTGTGAGTGAGAAGGCTTACCATAAGTTTAGAGAATGGTGGCCTGTGAGGAAATTGATTCCGTAGAGAAGTTTTGTTCATAGAGACCTCTTGCCGCACAACCCCAACGTGAGGAGACAGTTTAGAGAGAGAGTGGGCTGGGAGTACTTCTTGAGCGACTGTGTGGATGCAAACGAGCACCTGGTCAAGGAATTCTAGACCAATGCTGCCCACATCAAAAAGCGCACCAAAGTGACCAAGGTGCGAAAATTTGACAGTGTTGTTTGATGGAAAAACAATAAATAACTACTTAGGCTTCGATGAGGAGGATGGGGCATTGTACTTGGCAAAGATGGAATTAGGTGAGGAGGTCCGTCCTTGGTTGGCACAGTATCTGGCAATCCCAGGTACCACTCCCGATTGGCTGAATGCGGGAGTGAAAATTTTGAGGAGAAGTTTGAATTTCGAGGCCAAGGGGTGGGAAACATTCGTGTGCAGCAGATTGGAACCCACTACTCATGACAACTCCCTCCCTCTTCACTGGGCAGTACTGGTAGCATCAATCATGGCGGGGTACCCAATTAACATTGGGAATGTGATGTCTCGGGTAATTACACAGGTAGTAAGTGAAGGTGACAGAAACTACCCCTTCCCCAGCTTCTTAACCATGTACTTCAGGGACCTCAAAGTTGAAAAGCGGCCATTTGATATCAAAGTGAAAGGAAAGGACCCGTTCTCATGGTACAGCATGCAGGGTGATGACAACCCAAAACGCAAGAACTACAAGGGAACAGCCACTGCTCAACTGGCCAGTCTGAAGAGCCAGTAGTGGTAGTGGCTCCTACTCAGCCTTCTTCCACCTCAGCGGACTTGCCCCCTGTTCCATCCACTTCAGCAGTTCCAGACATACCCTCTACCCCGGCCTACCCAGTGACTGCACACCGTCTGAGCCAGGCCCTTCTTAGCATCAACAATTGGATGCAGACAACTTCCTCTAAGTTGTCTGTCCTCACTACTACAGTAGCAGCTCAGTCGGCACCCCCGCCTCCACAGGTCCCATAGTCTATTGAGGACGCCCTCAAAGAGATTCTGGAAAACCAGAAGAAGATCCTTAATACTCAGAAGAAGCTTACGGAAGTTGTGGATTCTCATGGGAAAGCTCTCAAGGAGCTTGCTAAGGAGGCCAAGAACCACTCAGGATCCCATGCAGACAGGCGGGCCATAGGGAGTTTCTATATCCTTTTTCCCTTTATTTTTGGTACTTATTTTGCTTTGTTGGAATTGAGGACAATGCCAGCTTTCATTTGAGGGGGTAGACCCTACTTTGATTTGTTGGATGACTGTATATATTTGACAGATTTTATGATTTCTTTCCTTTTTATCTTTGGTATGTATATAATTTTAGTACTTCATTACATTTTGCGTACTTTTCACTTTGGGTCTGTACATAAAAGTCATGATTACATTGTATATATTCATCCCCGTATTTTATATTCAATTAAATCCCCTCTTGTGCATATTCATCCTTCTTTCCACATTTTTCTATTCCGTAGCTTCTTATTTATGTTCGTAGCTGCTTGTTTTGACCGTTTGCAATAAGCCTTTGGTTTTCTTAATGCCAAGGTTCTTTCCAAAGGTGGAGTTTGTGTGAACGGGGTGGCTCTTCCCAATGATGGATGGCGTGACAAACTTCTTAAGGGTTTGAGTCCGTTTTTCTTTTTGCTTTTTAGTAGTTAGTGGTAAGGGTGCCTCAAGCAAAGCTTCACTTGGGCCTAGCACATTTGCCTTTGATCTTATGGTTAAAAACAAATCGTTGTGTATGGGATGGTGAAAGTTGTGACCTTGAGACTCTTGTGTTGGCCAATAATCATCAAGTGGTTTATCAGGACCATTGTGTGCTCAAATCTTATCTAAGGTTGTTGTGGGCCCCCGACTCTGTGTCTTTCGCAATCCCATAGCTTGTATGGTGAGAAATTGCATTGCAAGTCCAAGTCCCGAGCCATTGGTCTAGAACTTGCCCTGAATGTTTGTTGAGGCGAAATCCTAAGTGTAATTTGACTTGAGACATGATTATAGGCTCTCCTTGATCCAAATGATAGCTTGATCACTTCCATAGCCCGCCAATGATAAAATCCCTAGACAACCCTTTTGAGCCTTAGACCTTTTTCCTTCAAGAACAATGATACAAGCCTTTACCCGTTCTAAAAGATACCCTCTCTTGGCACCCGATCTTTCATTAGCACATGGCAAAAGTATAAGTTTGGAGGGAGAGACGAGGATGGCAACAAAGTGGTAAAAAGGTACAAAATGAAGAAAAGGAAAGGCAATGAAAAAGAAAGAAAAGCAAAAAGACAAAAAAAAAGAATACTCAATGTAGAAATGAATAAAAGGGATTTAAGAAAAGCAAAGAATGAAAGGTGTGGAAAATTGAGAAAGGAGAAAAGATTTGAAATGTATAAGAAAGAGTGACAGTGTGTCTCTCTAACCCCTAAGAAAGAAGTGAAATGACTCAAAAAGTCAAGTGAATGTGTGCCAAAATGAAACAAAAGAAGTGCTTAAGGGAAGATGAAACCTACTTAGACCAAACATTGCCTACCCGGAACCAAAAGCCTTCACTATGTCTCCACAAGCCCTATATGATCTCTAGTTGAATGAAGCTTACATTAGTGGTGACTCACATAAGGGGCAAACATATGGTACTTAGAGCCGGACTTGTGACTTTTCTTTGAGAGAGATAAATGAATTTCCATTAACCTCGTTCTGAGTGCCACTTTCTAAAGGTGAGGTTTGCTTAGGGAGAGCTGAGGATGTGCGAGTTCGGGTTCCACAATGACCAAAGTAATAGAAAGAGTTCTTTGTTGTGTTGAGTCAACTCTTGATGCTCTTGTGTCGTACTTAATCCATGGTGTTTAAAAGAGTAAATGTTGTTAATGATTCATTTGTATTGAGGGCAATTGTTAATCCCAATTGATGCTGGATGAGGTCACTTTAGGACAGCTGAATTTTCTTGGATGTTCTCTTAAGGGTGGGTCTTATTTTGTTTGCTTGAGGACAAGCAAAAGCTTAAGTTTGGGGGAGTTGATAACTAGGGAATATGACGCATTTTACACTCCTTCATGCTCAAGTTTAGATTAGAAATGTTCACAAAATAGTCCTAAAGGCTCACAAGTTGTGCTTGATTGCAGGTTTGATCAACAAGGTGACAAGGTGTCAAATACCAGCTCAAAAAGGAGTGAAACTTGCACAAGTACCAAGACAAGACAAAGCTCAGTCAAACTGGGCCAGTGCGGCCGCACACCATTCTGTGCGGTCCGCACAAGTGAAGTTCAGAGAGTGTGCATCTCAGGCCAAAAAGGCAATGCGGCCGTAAAGGATTTTCTGCGGTCCGCATTGGAGTCACTGCGGCCGCACCGATTTAGTGCGGTCCGCAGAGCCAAGGTTCAGAGAGATGCCTGTTTGAAGATTGAAGCCCAATGCGGTCTGCGCTCCATTTCATGCGGACCGCACTAGAAGCCACCGCGGCCGCACTAGACTTTGTGTGGTCCGCATTGCCCAAGTTCAGAAAGCTGGATATTCAAGTCAAGAGCCTTAGTTGGCTGTACTTGATTTTGTGCGATCCGCACCAGCCCCGCAGGGGTATTTTTGTCCGAGATTTTTAGCCTAGTATAAATAGATTCTTTTCCCATTTTTAGGTCATCAGATAGTTTTGTACGTAGAGTTGCGCTCGTGACATTGTTTCTTTTGCTATTTTGAGTAATTTTAGCTTAATTTCACCATTGAATCTTCAAGTTCTATTTTGTAATTAATTATTATGAGTTTATCTTCATCTATTTCTTTGTTTTTCTCTTTAATTATGAGTAGCTAGACCCATCAGCTAGGGTTGTGGCTCAACCCTAGTGTGGGTAATTGATGGGTCTTGTGTTTTAGGGCTTGATTGACTATGGGTGTTTGATATTTGGACTAATTTCATGGTTAATTGCTGAATTAGTGGTTGCAAACACTAGTTTGTGTTTAGTTGACTTTGGCTCTTCTTGAGAAAGAGAGCCTAAGTCTCTGAAATTGGTCCAACAAGGAATTGTGGCATACTCAAGAGATTGATAGCCCCAATTAAAGGGTTAAACCTAGATATAGTAATACCTGACTTGAACCTTAATTGCTTGTGCAAATTTGCATACCCAATTGGTCTTGAGAAAGTCAATTCGGGCAAAATCACTCGAACTACCGAGAGGTATAGAGTGAGTAGAATCGAGCGATGGTTATATCATACTCCCCAAACGTGACAATCTAGCTTTAGACTCAAGAATCCGTCAATTGACCACCTAGGCGAAAGTCACTACCCTAGTGCCTTTTAATCATTTGAACAACTCGCAATAGTTTAACCCTAGCTTATTTTAGTTTAATTGAGCATTGTAGTTTTATAAAATTAGAATCATAATAAAAACCAAAAATGTGTAGAAGTGCAATTTGGAGCAAATACAAAACTCCACTTTAGATAGACACCCAACTCCAATATCTAGCTCCCTGTGGAAATCGATCCTGACCTTAATCGGGTAAAAGCTGCTTCGACCTCTCTCTCTACTCAATAGTAGTGCAGGGTTGGAACCNTAGTTCACTGCGATCGCGGAAATAGACACGCGACCGCGAAGCACAAATGCTGGCTTCCCCCACTTTACCTTATGCGTTCGCACAATCATCCACGCGATCGCGAAGCCTTAGCACTCAGACCCACGCGATCGCAACAAGGCTCACGCAATCGCGTAGAGCAACTCTGCCTCAGCCCCCAACTAAGCCTACGCGATCACAACCCCATCTACGCGATCGCGAAGGACAAAAGGTCTGCAACAGACCTGTAGCAGAATCTGCAACTATTCAACATGCAATTTCATCCGTTTGACCACCCGAAACTCACCCGAGGCCCTCGGGACCTCAACCAAACATGTCAACATATCCCATAACATCATTCAAACTTGTTTCAACCTTCGGAACGCTCAAAACAACATCAAAACACCAACTTTTTCATCGGATTCAAGCCTAAGAATTTCAAAAACTCTCAAATTACGCTTTCGATCAAAAAGTCTATCAAACCTCGTCCGAATGACCTGAAATTTTGCACACACGTCACATTCAACCCTACGGAGCTACTCCAACTTTCGGAATTCCATTGCGACCCTCGGATCAAAATCTCACTATCCAACCGGAAACTTTAATAATTCAACTTTCGCCATTTCAAGCCTAAATTAGATACGTACCTCCAAAATACAATCCGAATACGCTCCCAAACCCGAAGTCACCCAACGGAGCTAACGGAACCATCGGAATTTCATTCCGAGGCCTTCTTCACACTGTTCCGACTACGGTCAAATTTGGGTTCATCCCTGTAGTAATCGAATGAATTGAGTTGCCAACATAAAAGCGTAAGAACTCAACGGGATTCCCAGCATCTCGTAGAAAAAGAGTATGTAATGTAGATTCCAAAACTTAAGCTCTCATTTAGGGACTAAGTGTCCCAAAACGCTCCGAAACTCAAAACCAAACATCCCAGCGAATCAAAATAGCAGAAACAAATACGGGGGAAGCAGTTAATGGAGGATCGGGACGTAAATTTTAAAAACGACCGGCCGGGTCGTTACTGGTATAGTACTCCCGATGAAAGATAAAATAGAACTTTCTTATGTTTAGTCCTAAGGAGCCGAAAATGATTTCAATGACTTGATGAGATTGAAATGGTTTTATATGATTTCTATTAAAATCTTGGGTTGATAGAGTCGTTCTAAAACTTTATAGCATGGCTTACATTTCACTTGTCTTTTATTTAAAATGATAAAGAGCATGACTTATATAATTGTTTATCACTTTATGTTAAATATCGGTTGTATAGTTTTTGAAAAAATCTTGTTAGAGAGAGTCTATGACACTTATTGAGTAGCGCCATGGTGTATTCAACCCTCAGTGCCCCCCCCCCCCGTCCCCTAGGCCGTACCCTACTTTACTTACTGTTCTTAGGAGGTATGGGTAAGTTAGTAGTAACTACTAAGGCGTACGGACGGGGGTCCGTACGGGACGGTTACGGAAGTTAGTACCGTTCCTTCCTTTCCCGGTTTACGTAGGGTAAGGTTTATTAGGGTTCGGTACGGGACGTACCCCTTAACCGTTACCCGTTTTTTTCGGGAAAAAAGGGGTAAGGTCCGTAACTTTACGTTACGTTTAGTTTTTAGGGTTTTTTTTTTACCGAAAAAAAAAACAAAAAAAAACTTTTTAGGTTCCGGTTACGGTTTTAAACCGGGGGGTTTCCGGGTTTTTAAAAACGTTTCCGTTAAAACCCTTTTTTT
>NW_017676611.1:0-765 GCF_001879085.1 Nicotiana attenuata
TTAATTTCAGCACAAAAATTCTAGAATATAGAAAACAACTCAGACGATCTTTACATTAGAAAATCCAAGTACATCTTGAATGATCATCAATGAAACTACCAAAATAACGAAATCCCAAGGTTGAACTGACTCTACTAGGACCCCATATATCAGAATGAACTAAGAAAAAACAGACTCTGCATGACTCTCAATACTACGAGGAAAGGAGGCTCGGGTATGTTTCCCGAGCTGACACGACTCACACTCTAATGTAGATAAACTAGACAAACTAGGCACCATCTTCTGAAGCTTGGATAAGCTTGGATGTCCTAAACGTCTGTAATAAGGTCTGGAGGATCTGTAACTAGACATGCCTTGGAGGAATTGAGTGAGTTAAGGTAGTAAAGGCCTTCTGATTCAAGTCCTGTTCCAATCGTTTGCCCCGTACTGCGGTCCTGTATAATAAAGGAGTCATCAATAAAATATATACCACAATGGAGGGCACGAGTCAAACGACTAACAGATGCAAGATTAAAAGGACAACCAGGGATATAGAGAACGGAATCTAGAGTGACAGAGAGTAGGGGATTTGCTTGTCCAACTCCTTTTGCTTTGGTTTGAGACCCATTGGCTAAAGTAACAGTGGGAAGAGACTGTGAATACGCAATATTTGACAAAAGTGATTTATTACCAGAGATATGATCAGAAGTGCTGAGTCCACAACCCATTGTCCAAGAGTACTAGACTGGGAAACACAAGCAAAAGAATTACCAGCAACAGAAGTAT
>NW_017676611.1:790-25085 GCF_001879085.1 Nicotiana attenuata
AAAGCTAAAGAACCCTCTGTAGATTCCTGTTACAAAGTAACTTCCTTCGCTTCCAATCGTTTGCCCGTACTGGCGGTCTGTATAATAAAAGGAGTCAATCATAAAATAATATACCCCCCTTAAAACATTGACGATGGCAAGACACAACCCGACGATTACAATATGTCAAATATCGAAGCTGGAAATCAAGACTTGCCAACGAGATTAAAAAGGACAACCAGGGCATAAAAAATAAAGAGAATCTTGAAAGGAAAATCTAGAGTTGGAACAAGAGAGAGGGGATTTTGCTGTGTCCAATCTCCTTTGCTGGGCTATTGGTTTTGAGATCCACATAATTAGGCATAAAAGTAACGATAATTATAGGGATAGCCAAACCTTTTCAGACTGTTAACATAACGATCAATTTGAAGAATCACAAAAGTGGGAATATTATATTACCGGGGATTAGAGAGATATTGGCATCAGCAACCAAGATAATGCTGAGTGGGAAGAATTTATATTCCTTCCCCTTTTCTAAGGGGAAACACCAGGGATAATGTCCAACGATGAGTACTCAGATCAACTGGGCGCAATTTGAGAGAGAAACTACTAGTTGTTCCTTATCTATCCCTAGCAGCAGGAAGAGAATTACTCAGGGATCAAATCAGATTATGGTCGACAGAAAAATCATCATAGGCGACCAAAAGACCAACAGCACTCGATAAACACAGGTTCTTGAGACGAATATTCTCGGTAGGCTACTTGTTGGAGGACATTATGGCGCTCTGATTGTTTTTGCTGTACACAATTTTTGCATAAGGTCGACTTTGATCCATAACTAACTCTCTACAACACATAACTGGGCCCGCTCAACAGTTCGGAAGGAATAGCTCTTCCAATCGTCGAGTCACACTCATTATTACTCCCTTCAGATAAAGAAAATCCCCTGGTTACCTGTTAAGTCTCTAGTCTGAGCAACATAAGCATTTTTGGGTGGGCGACCATGTAAAGAATAGCACACGTCACGAGTGTGTCCAAGTTTAATGACAATTAAAGCACTGATGGGTCAAAGATCTTCCAAACGACTCCTCCTCGTCTATTCTCCATTAGTATGAGATGGCCCGCATGTCCACTTGACTCGATACCGACGGACAGAATGAGTCAAGTGTCTGTGAAGAGCGTCACTGGGTGAACTTGGATGTGCCGGCAAAGGCGAAGTAATCGAGAAGAATAATTCATTTCAACTGTGGGGACAGTCGGACTAGTCCAAAACTCTGGTCACCTTACTGAATCCAAGGTCAGTAGGAGTCCAGCGATGTAAGGAACTAGAAACATCTCTGTCGTGCCTCTTATTGCTTTTTCAATACTAGCAGAAACTGGATCAACAGTCCTCAATTCTTCCAATACTGCTGTACTGTCTCAATAAGTAGACATATCCAATTCCCCGTTTCTTTCAGCTTGTCATTCTAAACGCGTGATGATTACATCATAGAAACGAAGATATTGCGATATTAGTGTATAAATTATTGACCTTTTCCCAAACTAAATAAAAATGTTTGGAAATGGGCAGGAACAAGGGCATCACTTGTAATCAATAGTCCCACAGGATACTTACATAACTGAGCATCGACCTTCTTCCCATATGTGTTTTGGCCTTTTCATCACCTTACGCTAGCCTTTTGTGTTAAATGATCTTGAACTCATTGACCTTTACACCACCAACTCACAGAAAGAAGCTCACGCTTAAGTTTGAACCTCCCATAAAGTGTTCTGACGGTAATCATATACACCAGGAACTGTGCCAAGAACCCAAGTTGGTTTTTAGACCCGAAAGACTCGCACTCCCAAATGACATAAGACGATTGATGATCCACAAATAACAGAAAAGAATCAGACTGACAGTACGCCGTATCGGTAAACAGATGAAGGAAAATTACTTTTGGCCCGGAAAAATTACAGTGTATCTGCCCGGAGAAAAAATCAGTGTAGTCCGCCGGAAACCCATAAAGTTGGTCGGAATTAAAAAATAAAAATTATGGATACCGCTCGATTTTTGAGGCGAGCCCGACAATGTTCTGAAAGAACAAGTCAAAAATTGCCGTACCGAAAGTGTCCACGCGCGTCGCCGAAAAAAAAACTGTCTGATCGGGCAGCGGGAGTCGCGTGAGACCGTCTGCCGGCGGAGGTGTTTGTTGGGGTTTGGTCGCTGGGGGTTGGGGGACCTTGTGGTAGTGTTGGTTTTTGCACAACACCGATGTAAATTGGTTTGACTGAAAACAGCCCTAAAAAGGTTGCCGGAATTGAAGCACAGCGACTTTCCCGGATATTTTCTCACTGCTGCTCTGATACCATGTGCGAAAGCACGGGAGAAAATAATATCGATATTATTAACTTGTGTAAAACACGATACAATTAACCCTATATATATACACAACATATCCTACTCCTAATACATATTGGATTAGGGTTATTTACTCCTATTTACATAACTATTCTAACATGGTTTAGCTAATTTGAAGTAGCTGATAAGCATTAGGTGCTGAAAAGCACTTTTAAGTGCTGAAACTGATTTAATAAATAAGCAGTTACGTGTTTGTGTACAAGTGCTGAAATTGATAATAAGTTGCTGCAATATTTGATAAAAAAGTGATAATAAACTCTTTTTCTGTTAAAATTACTTAAATAACCTTAGAACTGTTTACACTTATAAGGGCGTAATTTTTCAAAATTTTAGATTCCAGATCGATTCAAATACAAAATATTCTATTTGTCATTTTATTTTAAATACAACTGTGCTTAGATAAGATAATTTTTAAGATAAATATAATTTATTTTATGATAAGCATAATTAATAAATTGACAAAAGTTTCTCAGTAAATAAACCTAAATAGGACAAATTATTGAAGAGAAACAAACATTTTCTTCATCACCACAACACTTAGAAAGCAATACACCAAAAATTTGATATGTCCTACATAAAGTTCAAAGATTAATACACAATCACATAGATATACGTATGCAAAGGAACAGAGAATTTACTTATCTTAAATAGTTAATGAGAATTGCAGACTTGAAGGGGGGGTTAGGTTGAATACTTGAGGCAGTGAGTATCGATGTAGGAGTTTTATTCTGAAAAAGAATATTTTAAGGATAAAATAGTAAAAAACTTGGTCAAACTTAAAGTGCTTATAAGCTAAAAATTCATAAGCTGGGGGTGACCAGCTTATGGCTTATTTTTGACTTATAAGCACTTGGCTTATAAGCATTTTTAACTTTACCAAACGCGTAGATAAGCCGAAGAATGCTTATAAGCTAGTTTGACCATCTTATAAGCTTAGTCAAACACCCTCTATGACTGCTCTTGTTAGGTGTTTGTTCAGATTTTCTTACCATAATTGATTTTCCTATTTCATGAAGGAAAGGACAACATATTTACCATAATTGGGTTTTTCTTTTCCTAGAAGAAAAATATAATTCTTCCATATTTGGCTAGTCCCTTTTCTTATAGGAAAATGTTTGGAGTTCTATAAATTGAGGATTCGCCCTTCTCATTCAGTAGCATTCACAATGTACCCATATGGGGTTTGAGAGTCGTGTTTAGGGGGAGAACTTTACGGGACAAGTGTTAGTGTGTCACTTGTGTTTGCCTCTACGTGAGGTTGTTCTCTCGATATTCTGTACTCTCTTTTTATATAGTGGATTGCTCATCTCCGCCGTGGACGTAGGTCAGTTGACCGAACCACGTTAAATGTTTGTGTCTCTTTTGGTATATTTCTCTTTTATTATCTGATTTATCGTTGTTCAACGTTTGCTTCGCTAGCTTCCGCATGACACCTACTTTTTCGATCCTAACAAGTGGTATCAGAGCGAGGTTCAAGACAGGTTCATCTTGGCAGGTTCAGTTCTAGCCGCAACATATTTGACGATAATCATAATTTTTGTCTGAGAAATTTGACCGGAGTGCTACGCACGTTGAGACAAACTTTATGGTGGAGATTTGGAGATGCAACCTGTTGAAGGCTATGTGTAGAAGGTGGATCAAGTTTATTGTCAAAAAATTCAGGCCAATGTCGAGAATTGTTAGGTGTTTGTCCAGATTTTCTTACCATAATTGATTTTCCTATTCCATGAAGGAAAGGACAACATATTTCCCATAATTGGGATTTTCTTTTCCTAGAAGGAAAATATAATTCTTCCATATTTGGCTAATCCCTTTTCTTGTAGGAAAAGGTTTGGAGTTATATAAATTTAGGATCCGCCCTTCTCATTTCGTAGCATCCACAATGTAGCCATATGGGGTTTGAGAGTCATGTTTAGGGGGAGAACTTTACGGGACAAGTGTTAGTGTGTCACTTGTGTTTGCCTCTACGTGAGGTTGTTCTCTCGATATTTTGTATTCTCTTTTTATATAGTGGATTGCTCATCTCCGCCGTGGACGTAGGTCAGTTGACCGAACCATGTTAAATGTTTGTGTCTCTTTTGGTATATTTCTCTTTTATTGTCTGATTTATCGTTGTTCAACGTATGCTTTGCTAGCTTCCGCATGACACCTGCTTTTTCGGTCGTAACAGATGCCCTTGAAGGGGGAGTTTGTTGGGCACATGCCCATGTTGTCCAGCCAAAGGCCCAATGGCCTAATCCTATTCTCTTTTGGTTTCCATTCCTATTCGGAATTGGATTCGATTTTTGTTCCTATTTAGAGTTGGTTTTGGATTTAAGAGAAAACACCACTCATGATCTATAAATAGGACAACCTTGAAGAATTATTCTATGCTTATTGATACAAGTCTTTGACAGACTTAAGAATATAAGAGTGGTTTTTGAGGGAGCTTTCATCAAGAGAGAAGAGAGAAGAAAAGTATTTGTTTTGCTGCAGATTTTTATTTCAACCAGCCTACTTCAAATCATGTTTTCCGATTCGTTAACCGTTGGATCGGGCTAAAATTTTGGCTGAGTGTTCGTAACATCTTGGTGTTGGATTTGAATGGTAAAGATCAGATTTGGAGTCTCGTAGCATCTGATTTAGAGCCTCGAGCAGCAGCTTCGTTTTTGTAGATTCGCCTCTTTCTTCAATTGATTTGTTGTTGCTCTTGTTACTATTGTTGCTCCGTGTTTGGCACTTGTTGTGTAGCCAATTTGGAGAACTTTTGTAACCCTCTTATTGTTATAGTGGAGCTTTTTGGATCTTTGTGATCCCGTGGTTTTTATCTTCGATTTGAAGGGTTTTTCACGTTAAAATTTGGTGTTCTTTATCTTCTTTATTTTCGGGTTTGCCTCTTCCTCGACATAACAATGGTATCAGAGCCTTGGTTATTTATCTGGGTTTTTACGGAATGGAGGAGAATATGAGCAAGATGGTATGTTTAAATGGGAGAAATTATAATGTTTGGAGAAGCAAGATGAAAGACTTGTTGTTCGTGAAGAAGATCCATCTATCCGTTTTTCCAGCTCATAAACCCGAGAGTATATCCGATAAAGACTGGGATTTCGAGCACCAACAAGTATGTGAATATATACGACAATGGGTTGAATATAATGTTCGCAACCATATTGTGAACGAGATACATGCGAAATCATTGTGGGAAAAGCTAGAGACTCTTTATGCTTCGAAAACCGGGAACAACCAATTGTTCCTGCTAAAGCAATTGATGACCTTCAAATATAAGGAAGGCAACCCTATCCTTGATCACATAAATGATTTTCAGGGCGTCCTTGATCAGCTGTCTGGAATGGGAGTTAATTTTGATGATGAGATACAAGGACTTTGGCTTCTTAATACTTTACCAGACTCTTGGGAAACTCTTTGTGTTTCTTTGACAAATTCACCTCCCGGAGGTAAGGTGACCATGGAATATGCCAAGAGTGGTGTATTGAACGAGGAAGTAAGGAGAAAATCTCAGGGTTAGTCCTCACAAGCAGATATCTTGGTTACAGAAAACCGGGGGAGAGATAGAACAAGAGGCTCAAGGAATAGAGGTAAAAGTAGAAGTAAGTCAGGGTCCAAATACTATAATATTACATGCAACCACTGTGGCAAGAAAGGACACATCAAAAGGTTTTGCCGCAAGTTGAATCAAGACGTTAGAGAAGGAAAGAAAGTTGAAAATAACGAGAACAATGTTGCTGCTATTGCTCGAGATGACCTTCTTTTTGCTTATAATGAAAATGTCATCAATTTGGTATCCCATGAGACGAGCTGGATAGTAGATTCTGGAGCTACCTCACATGTCACACCAAGAAAAGACCTTTTCTCATCTTATACTCCTGTTGATTCTGGAGTGTTAAAGATGGGCAATGCCAGTGAAGTTAAAGTGTTTGGTGTTGGCACAGTTTGTTTGAAAATTAATAATGGTTCAACGTTAGTTCTTCAAGATGTCAAGCATGCTCCAGAATTTCCTTTCAATTTGATCTCCGCAGGAAGATTAGACGATGAAGGTTACCATAATGCCCTCTTTAATGGCCAATGGAAGCTCACCAAGGGCTCGTTAATAGTGGCTCAAGAAGTCAAGTCTGGTCATTTATATGTGAAACAGGGCTTTATTCTTAATGACTCAATAAAACTGGTGGAAAGTGATACTTATCAGAATTGTGGCACAGAAGATTGAGTCATATGAGCAAGAGGGGGATTACGTGTTTGGTTAAGAAAAGTTTGCTTTCTGGAGTGAAACAAGCAAAACTAAAAAGGTGTATCCATTGTTTAGCTTGCAAACAGAAAAGGGTTTCCTTTCATAGCCATCGTCCCTCAAGAAAGCCCGATTTATTGGAGCTAGTACACTCTGATTTGTGTGGTCCTTTTAAAGTAAAGTCAAAAGGTGGTGCACTATACTTTGTGACCTTCATTGATGATCATTCTCGTAAGCTCTAGGTGTATCCTTTGAAATCTAAAGATCAAGCACTTGGCGTGTTTAAGGAATTTCAGGCCTTAGCTGAGAGACAGACGGGGAAGAAATTAAAATGTATTCGCAACGACAATAGTGGTGAATATTGTGGTTCCTTTGATAACTATTGCAAGGAACAAGGAATTCGTCATCAGAAAACTCCACCCAAGACGCCTCAATTGAATGGTTTGGCAGAGAGGATGAATAGAACTCTAGTTGAGAGAGTTAGATGCTTGCTTTCAGAAGCTAAACTTACAAATACATTTTGGGCGGAAGTACTTAACACGGTTGCCTATGTTATCATGTCTCCTGCTGTTGCTCTGGATGGTGATGTCTCAGACAAAGTTTGCTTTGCCAAAGATGTTTCTTATGATCACCTAAGAATTTTTGGGTGTAAAGCTTGTGTGCATGTTCCTAAAGATGAGAGATCGAAACTGGATGTCAAAACTAATCAGTGCATCTTTATGGGTTATGATCAAGATGAGTTTGGGTATTGTTTTTATGATCCAGTTGACAATAAACTTAATAGAAGTCGTGATGCAATATTCTTTGAAGACCAGACTATTGAAGATATTGACAAAGCTGAGAAGATAGATTTTCAGAGTAATGAGAGATTAGTTGATAGTGATCCAGTTTCTATTGCTAAGGCACCTATTGCACATGAAATAACCCAAGACAATGATGGAGATAGTGACCAAAATCAAAATGATCATCATGGTGTAGATGTTATTGATGCTCCAGTTGATGAAGTTGTGGTTGATAACAACCAATTCCTCCTCAGGTAACTACTTCGAATGCTCTTGAAACCTCTCTTAGAAGATCTACAAGGGAGAAGCAAAAATTCATGCGCTATCCTCCTGATGAGTATGTATTTTCGACTGACATGGAAGAACCTGAGAATTATGATGAAGCCATGCAAGATACTCACAAAGATCAGTGGATCGAAGCCATGGAAGATGAGATGAAGTCACTCCATGAGAATGGCACATATGAGTTAGTGAAATTTCGAAAGGTAAGAGAGCTTTATCTAACAAATGGATATTCAGAATAAAGCAAGATAACCATACCTCTACGCCTAGATACAAGGCGAGGTTAGTTGTTAAAGGTTTTGGCCAGAAGAGGGAGTTGACTTCGATGAAATTTTCTCCCCCGTTATGAAGATGTCTTCTATTCGTGTGGTTATAGACTTAGCTGCGAGTCTAGATTTAGAGGTTGAGCAAATGGATGTCAAGACTGCTTTTCTTCATGGTGATTTAAATGAGGAGATTTATATGGAGCAGCTTGAGGACTTCGTCGTTAAGCTTGCAGATAAGCATGCGTTTTGTAGAAAATTGGCAGGCATGAAGCCTGTCAATAGTTCCTCTACTTGAAGACATATTGGCCCCTTGGCTGGAGGGGGAGTTTGTTGGGCACATGCCCATGTTGTCCAGACAAAGGCTCAATGGCCTAAACCTATTCTCTTTTGGTTTTCATTCCTATTCGGAATTGGATTCGATTTTTGTTCTTATCTAGAGTTGGTTTTTGCTTTAAGAGAAAGCCACCACTCATGATCTATAAATAGGACAACCTTGAAGAATTATTCTATGCTCATTGATACAAGTCTTTGAAAGACTTAAGAAAATAAGAGTGGTTTTTGAGGGAGCTTTCATCAAGAGATAAGAGAGAAGAAAAGTATTTGTTTTGCTGCAGATTTTTATTCCGACCAGCCAACTTCAAGTCACGTTTTTCGATTCGTTTACCGTTGGATCGGGCTGAAATTTTGATTGAGTGTTCGTAACATCTTGATCTTGTATTTGAGCAGTAGATCGGATTTTGAGTCTCGTAGCATCTGATTTTGAGCCTCGAACAACAGCTTCGTTTTTGTGGATTCTCCTCTTTCTTCAATTGATTTGTTGTTGCTCTTGTTACTATTGTTGCTCCGTGTTTGGCACTTGTTGTGTAGCCAATTTGGAGAACTTTGTAACCCTTTTATTGTTATAGTGGAGCTTTTTGGATCTTTGTGATCTCGTGGTTTTTACCTTCGATTTGAAGGGTTTTCCACGTTAAAATTTGGTGTTCTTTATCTTCTTTATTTTCGGGTTTGCCTCTTCCTCGACATAACAGCTCTAAGGAGGCAATGAGAATTCTGGAACTTACTACAAATTACGTTTATGTCCCCTAATCGTACCAACATTTATTTTATTAATTAATTTAATTATGTGTTTTCACATGTACAACACTTGTAGCTAAGTTTTTCAATACTCATATAACACTCTTCCCCCTTGGGACGTTTCGAAATGTTTGAAACTATTTTATTTCTATACAACTTTCAAAACGTTTAAGAATTTAATTTCATTAAACTATTCATGCTTTGACTTTTTGTGATTTTTGCTCTCTTTTAACCTAGTACTTTAATATTCTTTTCCATTATAACTAACAATATTACTCCAAATAAAATAAATTAATTGTTAAGATTTTGCCATAAATTTCAAATTTATTGAGATTCTCTTTCCTGAAGGAAGGGAAAAAGACTCATAAACAGAATAAATTTACTTCATGCCCTATATCCTTTTCTTGGTGGAAAAATCTTGGATATTTATAAAAGAATCGTTATTTCTCAATATCCACAGGTAGAGCTGTCGAAAAAAAAAACGGGCTACCCCAGCCCAAGCCTCGTGGGCTTTTAAATTTGGTGGGCTAGGGCGGGCCGATCCTCCATCTATATGGGCCTTAAAATGATCATCCCAGCCCCGCTCTAAGAGGGCCACGGGCTAGGGCGGGCCGGCCCTTCAATTTTTTTAGGAAAAAATATTTCTTTAAATCTTTAGATATTTTTTCGTGACATAATCTATTAATCATATGAACGAACTCTGTTTGTTTAGAGTGTACAAGAATCTTGATATTTGACAAGAAATCTTGTAATTGAAATGCAAATTCTCTATATCTCTAGCTCTTCTTTTTTTAACGTTACATGAATATTTTTTAGTACTTTTCTTTCACTTTCCTTAGGTTCACGAATTGCTTCAATAAGTTTATATGTTAAGGTTTTATAATTTACGTTTAATATTATTTGTTGATTCAATCATTATAGTCCATAAAATTTTTAAAATTCATGAAATTTGTTAGTGTTGTCAATTTTCTTTTTGTATTAAAACTTGACCTTTTACTATACTGAAGAGCAATTTAATAATTAATAATATATTAAATTAACCAAACTAATCATTGGCCACTTAAAGTAGTATTTTCTTTTGAAAAAAGTTATTATTGGCCACTTAAAACTTTTCTCGTTCGTTGTTAACTAAGCAAAAGAAAAACTAATCTTGTCATACCACATGTACATCAAAATATAAATTTCAGTTGATATGGAAGGATAAATGAGAAATCTAAGGTTGAAAAATAGGGATTATAGTTAATATTTTTTTAGGTTTTACTTTTTTTAAATATTTAAATTTGAATTTAATTAATTTTTGGCCCACGGGCCAGCCTCGGTCAAGCCTCAAGGGCCAGCGGGCTGACTTGGGCCGGGCTTATAAGCCTCACTTTTAAATGAGCTAAAAAAATCCCAACCCAGCCATACCCAAGTAGCGGGCTGGGTTGGGCTGGCTTCACGGGCCAAGCCATTTTGACGGTTCTATCCACAGAGTAGTCTTAATTAAGAGAATCACATTTAGGGGGAGATTTATATTTCATTTTTTTTATATTAGTATTAGTTTCTAATCCTCTCTCTTATTGACCAAACCACAAATAATAGTCTTTTTTAATATGTCTAATTTATCGTCATCAAAGTTTTTGTTCGTAACTTTCGCATGCATTGTATCATTGCGATCCCAACATTAATATTATAGATTACGTGCCCAGTCAAACACTATTTACGCGTTATGTATCAATGAGAGAGGTTGTTTGAGTTGTTAATAAAGTAGATAGTGCCAAAATTGGTTTTCAAATCATGAAATGCAGTTAATGATGTTCATTCTTCAAGATGTATATCTTGATTAGGATTTAGTGTCACCTCAAATATATCTTGATGTTCATTCTTCAAGATGTATATCTTGATTAAGATTTAGTGTCATCTCTTCTTGTTCTTTGTTCATACATGTTATTATCTCTGTTTGGGCTGATTTATATGATCTCTGAGAGACCGAGAGACTGGAGAGGTTAGTGACTGAGATAGGGAATGAGTGCCGAGCTGTGAGCTATGTGTGTATATATGGATCAGGTTGCGCGCCGCAACGAGCCTGAGGGCTGTATGTATATGGATCGGGTTGCACACCGCAATGAGCCTTAGGGCTATATATATATATATATATATATATATATATATATATATATATATATATATATATAGGATCGGGCTGCACGCCGCAGCGATATAGCGCTTGAGCTGAAAGAGCCCCTCCGGAGTCTGTACACCCCTAGTGAGCGTAAGTACCTATTGAGTGTGAGTACTGAGGGATGAGAGCCGAGTGATTGAGCTGTTGAGATAAGTTGAGTGACTGTTGCCCTGAGAGGTTGTACGTGCTTTCATTTGTTGTTGCACTTAGCTGCTATATATCATTGTTGATAAATTTCTGAAAGATGTTATATCCAGTTTACTTCAACTTGAAAATGTATAAAACTGATGTGACTGAGACTGTCGGATTTCAAAGCATGCCTATTCTTTACTGAAATTACTGAAAACGAATTATAACTGTGTAGCTCGTCACTATCTTCGGTTCCTTATTTATTATTTTACTTACTGAGTTGGATGTACTCATGTCACTCCCTTGTGCAGATCCAGGTGTTTCCGGACACGGTGGACGTTGAACTCGTGCGTGGTTGAGTATCGGAGATTTGCGAGGTAGCTGCCGGCGTTCGCAGTCCTTGTCTCTCCTTCCTTCTTTTCTTTTCTTTCCTGCATTGGTATTTTGACACAGACTCTTGTAGACACTGTTTCTAGACTGGTTATTTAGATGCTCATGACTTAGTGACACCGCGATGTCGGGCTATTTTCCGCACTTAGTTTTGGGTTTACCCTGTTTTTATGAAAAACTCCGGTTTTTGTAAATGTCTTAATTCATTTCGGTTAAATGTTGAAAGTGTTTTGAAAATGTCGGCTTGTCTAGTACTAAGATATGTCATCACGACGTGTTAGGTTTAATTTTTTTAATTTAATGTTTTTCTCCGTCTTAGTTTTTCCGTTATAATTTGAATTTGGCGGTTTGCGTAAATGGCCGCTTTATAAAACAATCATTTTCAGTTGCAGCCTTACCTAAAGAGTTGCAACTCTTTAATATTATAAATACATGACCTCTCCCTCGGATTTTCCTTATGGAAATTCTGATTTCTCTTTCTTCCTTCTGCATTGTTTTTAACAGAAAGAAAGCAGTAAGTGTGATTTGCAACTAATCTTTGAGTTCGTTGGTCACTGGGGTTTGAAGTACTGCTACACCACTAAGGATAATCCGTTCTATCCTGGAAAAAGATAATTCTAAACCTCGGGTACTAAGAGGGGATTAAGTTCCTTAAGGAAACATTATGAATTCAAAGGGCTCGGATTAATTATGTTCTTCTACATTTCTGGTTTTAACATTGTTTCTATTTTTGAATATATTTTCTAATACAGAGTACTAACATCCACACGTATTCTTTTCCATTTTCACTAACATATTCATATAAATCAAATTAAATCATATATTATGTGCCCAGTCAAATCCCGTTGCGTAAACGAAATAGTAGTTAAACTTGTGGGTAGTACCAAAGTTGTTAAGGAAGCTTGATTTTTATTGAACGTTCTTTTGTTTGATTGTTAGAAAAAATAAGAAATTATGAATGAAAGCTTCAACTAAGTATTATCGCATTTGTGGGTCATATTGACAAATTTGCTCACTGCTTCACTTAAAATTAAAGGATAAAAAATATGTGATCAGAGAGAAATATGAAAAGGAAACTTTGAACTTATGTTGTACCACAAAAATTATGGAATATACAATCTTATTAGTATGATTTTCTTATAGTTCGTTCACAAAAAAAAAGTAACATATAGGATATGCTTGATACGAAGGAATTCCAAAAAATAATTCATTTTTTTTAGTAATTAATTATCTTTTGTATTAGTCACCAAAGATCAGACTTTACAATTCCATAGTCAAGCACAAAACTCAGCTGACTATCTCAACGAAAAAAACAAAAAAAAAAAAAAACTGTAGGCAAAACTACTAAGCTAAGAACAAAACTACTAAACTACTCATCTAACCAAAACTGTTGTATTTGGTTCCTAGCTCGAGGTACTACTCTAACATTACAAATGTAAGCTATGTCTCTTGCTAATACATCAATGTTACGATATCTTTGCTCAAAAGTACGTGTGTTCCTTTAAATCCATAATGCTTATGCAGTTTCAGCATACACCGTCCTGAAAATACTGGCCTTGTTTGACTTCCCTTTGCCTTTCTTGATAATCCATTGGAGATGTTGATCCCAGTTGAGAGTGGTCATTTGATCTTCTTGAATCCATCTTATTACTTTCTTCCACAAAGTTGTTGCATAAGAGCATTGCACAAACTGGTGTTCTCTTGTTTCAACTTGGCCTAGACATTTAGTCCCCAGTGAGCTAGTCTGTCTTTAGTAGGCAATCCTCCATGTAGCATCAACCATAAACTGAATATTGCCTTTGGTCGAGCAGAGTTCTGATATAGTAGACACTTCCAGCTTATTTTTGGCAAGTCTCCCAATAGTTGTAGGTATATTTGCCTGATACTACTAATATGACCATTTGGATTCTGAGCTTGTAGCAAAATACTTCTTGAATCAATTATTCTTCTTACCATCCAACTAGCCTGTTATGGAATTGGCATGTGCTGTAACTGTTGCTGCTTGATGTAGTAGGCATTAATCCATCGAATCCATAGTTTATCCTCTTTATGAGCTAAACCCCAGTATATCTTAGCAATTGCAGCCTTGTTCCACAGAGATAAATTTATGAGATTCAAGCCATCAACAGATTTAGGAGTACACATCTTCTCCCAAGATACAAAAGCCTTCTTAGTAATAGTATTACTGCCTGACCAAACATAACTTCTGCAAAGAGCCTCAATCATCTTCAGAACCTTAACAGGTAAAATGAACAACTGAGCCTAATAGGCTTGGATGCCAAATATAACAGATTGCAAAAGTTGTACACGACCAGCATAAGACAGTTTTCTGGTGGTCCATGAAGAGATCTTGGCTGTGATTCTTTCAATCAAATGCTACCACTAAATAAGTGTTATTTTCTTAATGGAAAGGGGGATGCCTAAGTATTTGAAAGGTAGGGCTCCTTTCTCAAATCCTAGATGATCCAGGATCTGTTTCCTCACTTCTAGCTTTACTCCACCAAAGTAAACTAAACTTTTGCCTAAGTTGGCTTGTAATCCTGAAGCCTCAGAGAATTGAGAAAAATAGTTGTACATTGTAACTATTGAAGACAGATCACCTTTGGCAAACAATAGCAGGTCATCAGCAAAACTCATATGAGTTATACCTAACTTCCTGCATCTGGGATGGTATTGAAAGGTAGTCTCCTTCTTCAGTTCATTGAGAGATCTACTCAAGTATTCCATCACAATAGCAAATACGAAAGGAGAGATAGGGTCTCCTTGCCTTACAAGGACAGTATAGTTAACTGTTTTGATGCATTCCATTATTCATTTAATGAATCTATCAGGGAAACCAATCTTTTCCATCACTTGTTGTAAAAAGATCCACTCTACTGAATCATATGCTTTTTGGAGATCAATCTTCACCATACACCTGGGGGATATTTGAGCTCTAGTATAGGATTTGACTAGTTCATGAGCCAAAATTACATTGTCTTCTACCAGGGATAAAGCCAGCTTGAGTTCACAGATTATGCTTGGCGTGACTTTTTGTAATCTGGAAGATATTTTGGAAATCATCTTGTATAGGACTGTACAACAGGCTATTGGCCTGTACTCCTTGACTGTGGTAGGCTTGGACAATTTAGGTACTAGAGTTATGGTGGAACAATTTACTGGTTTATAGATCTTACCAGAGGAGAAGAACTCTTTAACAGTTTCTTTAACTTGAGTGTTGATGATGCCCCAAACCTTCTTAAAGAACACTGCATTAAAACCATCAATCCCTGGTGCTTTATCATCCCCAATGGCTTTAAGACTCTCAATAACTCCTTGGTCTGTTACATCTGCACATAACTCCACTCTTTGTTAATGAGACAGAACAGGACCATTTTTCCTGTATGGTCTATTTATGGCAGGGAGTGAATTGGCTGCTGAACCCATTAATGTCTTGTAAAAATCCATAATCTCCTTTTTAATAGCTGCAGGATCAGTCAACTTGTCTCGTAGAACTGTTGTAATTTCTGTAATCTATTCTTTTGTGCTCTATCTTTCGTAGCTGCTGTAAAGTACTTGGTGTTGGAATCACCCAATTTTATCCACTTTGCTCTGGCCTTCTGCTGCAATACACTCCTCTATTAGAGACCACTTCTCAAGGTTGAGTAGTGTTTGTTTCTCTATATCTAGCAAGGCATCATATAGGAGTTTGCAAGCTGCTCTTGGATGTTCTTCAGTTCTAGTCTGGCCTTTTCAATTCTTTTAGTAATGCCTTTGAAATCCCTAGCATTCAAAGCCTTCAGAGGAACCTTCAATGCTTTTAACTTTATCCACACTGATTTCAAAGATCCATGAGTACTTGGAGAATTCCAGATGTTTGCCACTATCTGATAGAAGTCTTCATGAGTAGTCCATATGTTGAAAAATCTAAAAGGTACTCTTCCTGTCCAAGATGAAGATGCTAATGTTAGTAACATAGGGACATGATCTGAAATTTGAGGTAGATCACAGACAGTTTCCACATGGCTCCACGACATCATCCACTCATAATTGCCAAAGATTCTGTCCAGTCTGCTACTAACCCTATCTGCACCAGGCTGTTTACTTGTCCATACATAATATTCCCCCTTCCAAGGTAATTCTGTTAATGCTGCTTGTTGAAAGCAATGACCAAATTCTTGAATCTCTGAATAGTTGATAGGGTTACAGGAGAGTCTGTCATTAGCATATAATACTGCATTAAAATCCCCTGCAATTAACCATGGACTTGTAATGTTTGGTGACATTTGCTGCAGATTATCCCATAAGGTTCTTCTTTGTTCTATACCATTAAAATCATAGACTACAGTAAGATCACAGTCTATATCTCCCCTTCTACTCCTCACTAGGCAATGAATCACTTGAGGATCATTATTAAGGTCAGTGACAATGAGTTGGTTGGTATCCCACAACAGCCATATGCTACCATTCCTAGCATCTTTATAATTTGTCAATAAGCCCCATCCAGGAACAATTGCTTTTGATATTCGTTGAGCATTTTCTTCTTTCACTTTGGTTTCTACAAGACCTAGTAACTTTATTTTATTGCTTCTAATATACTCCCTAACCTCCTTTTATTTATACCTTTTTTTACACCTCTAATATTCCAGAATAACCAATTCATTTATTGATTATTGCTTCCACCTCTATCCCCAGGTGGAATATGGATCTCATATTTACTATTAGATACTGCCTCAAATCTGTTTCTCACTGGGATGGGAGATAAAGGAGGGAAGTTGATGAGATTCAGTTCTGGACTTTGTACTCCTTTGCCTTTATCCTCCTGTCTTTCAGCTATAGGCACCACACTTTGTTGAACATTGCTTTCCTTAGGCTCCTGGACTTCAGTTACCATGTTGGTAGCAGCTTGTTGTGGCATATCAGCTGAGGCTACATCTTTCAGCACAGACACAGTAGGCATAGCAGCCTTAGTCCTCCATTCCTGTGTAATGATCTTATTAGTTTTTGTTTTCTTAGCTTGAAGAGGGTGTTGTGTCTCAGGTTTCACTTGGTTTGAACATTTGTGTCCTACCACCAAACACTTCTCACAATAAGCAGGCTTCTAATCATATGTGACACATTCTAGGAACTTCTTTCCAGTTGGATCCATCACCCAAATTTCACTTGGTAGTTCTGTGGTAACATTAACTTCAATAAGCATCCGAGCAAATGATACTCGAGTCTACTTAGTAGTGCACTCATCGGCAAATATAGGACGACCAATCACACTAGCAATCGTGCTCAATGATCCTACTCCCCAACAAGACATAGGTAACTTAGGAAATTTGACCCATAATGGAATAGCAGTAGGAAATTCTTCAGTGAAATCAAAATCAGGTTTCCATGGTTTTAGGATTATAGGCTTGTTATCTATTGAATAAGGACCAGCACACAGAATTTCATGAGCATCTTCAATGGTTTTAAATCTGATTATGTAGTATCCTTCATCATGGTAGAATAAATCTGGCTCAGGTACATGTGACCAATGCAAATTAATATATCTCTTCATCGCATTATACCCTGGTCCATCTCCTAAATTATAAGCAATCAAAGCACATTTCCACTTGTTTTCTTCCTCTTCCACCTCTACCTTGTCTAATTGAACCATAGGTTGTCCATCTACGATTTGCGGCGGGATATAAGATAGAGACATACCATTTGTAGCAAATCTATTCTTCTGAAATAAGGTTGCCCATGAAGCTTTGGGTTCTTCTGTCTTTTCTCTTACCACTTCTGTTTCAACTAGTTTCTCCGTTGTGCTTACTTGGATCTGAGCTGGTTTGTGCATGTTTACTGTTCCATTGGCTGGAACTATCGTAGTAGCTGAGATGGACCCAATTGACACTGGTGATGCTAGATCTAGCTTCTTAGAGATGTTAGGATGGCTCGAAGTGGAACCAATTTCACATGCAATACCCTCTTCAGTTGGATCTGTACTCTGAGACGGAGCTGGTGGTGTAGCTACTGGAGCTACTTTCTCCATCAATGGCTGATTTCCTATAGTCATTAAGTTTCCTAGAGTAGTTACGTGGGCGACCCCTTCCCCTGCCTCTTCCTTTCGCCATGGCTACACTACCGGCGTACATTTAACTAACGTGCGCCGAAAGCATTTTTCCAGTTTTTAACCGCAAAAAATAAGTCATTTTCTGGCAATCAAATACCAAAAAATATTTTCTTTTAGAAGGATAAAGAGTGACTTTCTTCACTTATGTTTCTCCGACTATAATCTATTCGAAATAATTTTAAATTTTAGAGTGTGAGAAAATAAAGGAATTAATTTACAAGGGGAACACCCTTTTATTTAACTTTTTTTTTAAATCCCTTCTGAGGAGCTCCGCAACTCAGTGTTGGAGGTGAAAGGTGCTTATCCCTTTTAACTTCACTATTTGAGTAAGGTCTACAAGAAATTGAAAAATAGCCTGATTTATAATTGGTAATTGAAAAATAGCCATAGTTTTAAAAGTAATCGAAAGTTAGCCAATTTCTCATATAAAGATAAAATCTGAACAAAAATACCTTTAAAAATTCGGATAAATTCGAATTTTTACATATGAGATTCTAGCATAATGTACCCGTATTTTATAATGTGCTGGAATTTCATAATGTTCTAGAGTTCCAACATAATATGATGGAAGTTTATACGCTGAAGCTCCACAATCAAGCATATTATGTTGCATATTTTCGTGTTTCAACTAATATAGTAGCTATTTTTCAATGACTTTACAAACACTGGCTATTTTTCGATTACTAGTCAAAAACTGACAAAGGGGGTGGGGGTGGGGGGTAGTGTGCGTGCGCTAGTACACAAGGAAGAAAAGGGGGGGAGTCATGAAACTCTTACAACTTCAAAAAGACCTAAATTTGCTGCCAATTTTCTATATTTTGGAATCATAAACCTTAAGATTGGAACCCTCTTCTTTTCAGCCCCATGGTAAGTCCACAGTATAACCACTTCTTTCAGATAGACGAAATCTCAACCAGAGGCAGATTTAGGATTTGGAGACATCGGGGATACCACTATCTTAATATAGTCATAATACATAACAATTACTAGCTACAAAGTTTAGCGTGTAACTCTCTTAAAACTTGATAATGATTAAGTGGCATGCCATGTGGCATCCACCGCATCAAATATCATTGCCACGTAGGATTGGGTGTTTACCTTGTACAAACTTAACAGAAGACGGGTATACTTGAACCAATAGTATTACGACAGGGGTATATTCGGACCTAAAGTATAACGAAGGATATATTTAAACCTTTCTCATAGTACATGGGTATATTTGACCCATTACCGTTTTTAATACAAATATAGGGTCTGAGAAGAAGTTACTGAGTTCACTAAATGTATAGTATAACATTATAGATCAGATCTGTATGCGCTCCTGATCTTCTTCTTTAGGTGCAGCACGCGTTAATTGATGGACAAAAGAAGCACTCTATGAAATAAAATTGAACCACTAGTTTTTTTCTTACATGGTAAAAGTTGAGAATGAAAATCTAACCTCGAACCACCAAAGGATGTGGTGCAGTGGATGGGACTGCTCCTCCCTTAATTAGAGGTCTCGAGTTCGAGCCTTGGGTATGGAAAAATCCGTTGGTAGGGAGCAAGGGCGGACCGTAGTGCAGTAGGACTATGGGGTTTCCCGGGAACCCGAGGTAACCTTTTTGGAAAAGTACCGAAAGAGGGGGGGGTAAATTGGTAATATTTTTAAACTTAATCTCTGTTAGTTGACTGGTTGTTCAATTAGTCGACTAGATGCAATAAACTAACAGTTGTAATAACAAAATATAAGATGCTGAAAGTAAATGCAGGAATTAAAGACACCAGAATTTTTATACTGGTTCGGATTCAATGTGAATCCTAGTCCAGTCCCCTTGGGTTGCAAGGGAGTTCTCTTTAGTGAATGAGTTTCTTCGAGTACAATGGAAATGACGTGATAGCTCAGTTCCTATATCACTCGTCTCTTTGATACAATGCCTCACCAGTGTTGTTCTCTCTTTCTTCTCTAACTTGTTACACAACAGGTCTTAGAGAGCTACAATGTTTGTTTGCAGTAGAACAAAGAGAGGTGTTTTGGTTCGATCAAGTATATTTAGCTAAGGTGTGATTACAGGTTTAAATACTTTGAGAGAGAGGCTTGAATTCTGGAAAGATTTGCTAACCCAAGAGATTTGATCCTTGGAAAGAGATTGATTCTTTCCAAGAATAAAGTTGTTCTGCAACGGCTCTGTTGAACTCGGAATCATGATCCTCTATATTTAGACACTTGATTGAATATTCAGCGAGATCTCGATTTATCTGATTCCTTGAGTTTAGCTATAACTGATCCATCTGTATCTTCTGTGATTTCTTCTTCCTTTATTCGCGTCCCTTGATTCCATCAGTATCTTCACGATTGATTTCTTCTTCCTTTAACGCGCATATATTCCTTCAATCTTGTAACTCAATCCATACGTTCCTTGATCATTGCTAATTGATTTCGCCAATCCAGGAGTTCCTACACAAAAAGCAAATATATTATTTTCATCATTAAAATTAGATCTAACAATCTTCCCTTTTTGATGATGACAAAATAATATATGTATAAACACCAGTTGACTTCCCTGTAGTTTGCTCCCACTCAATAGGAGCAGTAAGTAATTTGAGGTGCATGTAGTCGACTGCATCAGTTGACTTCTCTGTGGTTTACTCCCCCTCGATAGGAGCAGTGACTAGCTTGAGGCGCATGTAGTCGACATCCTCAGGATCTATGACTCCCCCTCAAGGAGTGCCATAGTTGACTTGTTAAAATACATATACCTGCACAAAATACATATACCTGCTGCACAAAATACATATACCTGGAGGAAAGAGGGAATAATACAATATATCCTTTCTCCCCTCTTTTTGGCATCAGCAAAGAGGGAATAACACAATAGCATGCATAAACAGAATCCACAGCAGAATGCACTGGTAGAGTTAGACCATAACAAAAGAAGAAAGAAAAATGTCCACTGACTGATATCTCAGTCTAAAAACAGCACAGCAAAAAATATTGTCTTAAACTTCCACACTAACGACGCAGAAAATAGGTAAGAGTGTTACAGACGGCCTCCTTTAGTTGATCAAAGTTGGCGTTGGCTAAGACACTCATTCCATCAAGCCTGTCATGAACCTCCTTGAAAGCCTTGACAGCATTTTCCCTAACTCTGAGAATTGCAACCCATATTTTGGAGACATCGGACCCTGTTTCCTTGGAGATAGCATGAATGGTACCAACAGTGGACTGGGTGGCAATGAGAAGATCCTTGATTGCAGAGAGCTCTTTCCCAATGGCGCTAATTTTCTCAGACAGGTCAGATTCACTAAGGCTAGGATGAGAAGTAGAAGGTTTGGGCTTGGATTCTGTATGGGCAGACTTGACATCACTCTCCTGTTTCTTGACCCATGAACCCTTCACACACACATACCCCATACTTGCAAAGGCTCTGGAGTTGTATGATTTTGAAACAGTGGTAAAGGAGTATGCAGAGAGGGAAATATTGTGGGCTTCCAGAATGTGGGTGATGGCCATTCCATAAGGTAGACTGGTGGGATCTTCGGCACTTTCAATCATGAAATTGATAACCCAGGAGGACAGCTTGATTTTGAGTTTGGTCACAAGATAGTAGACCAGAAAAGTATCGCGTAAAGAGGAGGTTGAGAAAGAGCCAGTACGGGGAAGCAGAGTAGTTGCCACAATGTGAGCTAGAACACGAGTTTCAAAACTAACATCACTGGGACCTAGTTGGTTTGGAAGGGATTCAGATGGACACTTAGCAATACATCTTTTGGCTTGATCAAAAGAAATTTCAAAATCATCGGGCCAGGAATTTTTAAAGAGCATAGGGAAACCAGAACACTTGCACTGAAAGATCGAATCAAACGTGGAACAGTAAAGAACAATACGCTTTCCTAGTACTAAGGATTCCAACTTATTAGACCTACTGGAACGAAGATTTGCATAGAACATTCTCACTAGAGGTTCATAAACTTTAGGAGGAGGAACAGAAAAGAACTTTGACCACCCTTGATAAACAAACAGGTCCTTTACCTTACAATTTAGGGCTTCTATGTCATTAAGGTCGACTACCCTCCCATGAGCAATAGGCTTGTCTGTTAGGCCAAGAAAGAGGTCCCTGTTAGGAGAATCCCAGAAATTGAGTTCCAACTCAAGGGAACTGGAAAGGTCAACTTTTGATTTCTTTGGAGTGGAGGAGACAGGGGGTTCTTCCATGGGTCTTTTACCCAGGGCTTTTTCTCCTAAAGTTTGAGAATGATCGGAGAAATCCGCCTGAGAAGAGACAAACCCCTCAGAGTGATCGGACCCTAGGTCTACCTGTTCAGGGGGTTGAGAATGGGGTTTTCCCTTGGAGCGGGTGACCTTTCTAGTGGAGACAGAAGGAGTTTTGGATTGTTTAGCCATTGTAGGAGGTTGGAGGTGGAGCAAGATTTCGGGGAAGGGTTATGAGGGCGATAGAGACAATGGAGATTGATATGAGAAGACAGCATAAAAAGGGGTTTTCTGACGGTTGAGTATAGAAAAGGAAAAGGCGTCAGTTGATCAGACGCGATGATTGGTTTTCCCTTTTTGAGTTCTGAGACTGATGTGAAAAGAGAAGAGAAAGGAGGGAAAACGGAAGCGTAATTAATACATAAAGAAAATGTGGACTTTTTTGTATATAAGATTAAATAATGACACAAAGGTCCTATTATTAGCTATTAATGCAAATAATGTCAAGAAGTTTTCTAAGTGAACAGAATCTTTCTTCTAACAGTGGCTTGGTAAGATATCCGCTAGTTGATCAGCTTCCTACAAAGGATATTTCTATATTTCCCTTAAGAACATGATCTCTAATGAAGTGATGCTTGATATCTATATGCTTTGCCCTAGAATGATGAACAGGATTTTTAGAAAGACAAATAACACTTGAATTATCACAAAAAATCTGTATAGATTTAAAAGAAAGTTCATAGTCACCCAGTTGATGAGATATCCACAGTAATTGTGCACAACATTGTCCAATAGCAATGTATTCAGCTTCAGTGGTAGATAGTGCAACTGATGCTTGTTTTTTACTGTTCCAGGATATCAATGCTTTTCCAAGTAATTGACATGTACCACATGTGCTCTTTCTATCTTCCTTATCACCTGCAAGGTCAGCATCTAAAAAACCTTCTAATTTAAAAGAGTTAGAGCGAGGATACCATAGTCCATGGGAGACAGTTCCAATGAGATATCGAATGATTCTCTTTACTGTAGTCAGATGAGATTCTTTAGGAGCTGACTGAAACCTAGCACATTTACACACACTGAACATAATATCCGGTCGACTTGCAGTCAGATACAGTAATGAGCCAATCATTCCACGATACTTAGTTTCATCAACAGGGATTCCCTATTCATCTTTGTCTAGACTCGTTGAAGGACTCATTAGTGTGCCAATGGATTTAGCATTGCTCATGCCAAATTTTTGAATCAGTTCCTTTGTGTATTTGGTCTGACATATAAAGGTTCCTTCTTCAGATTGTTGAATTTGAAGTCCAAGGAAGAATGTTAGCTCTCCCATCATGCTCATTTCGAATTTACTTTGCATGAGATTTGAAAATTCCTTGCACATAAGAGGGTTAGCACTACCAAATATAATATCATCAACATACATCTGAATAATGAGATTACCTTCTGATGATTTTTTAATAAACAAGGTAGTGTCTACTTTACCTCTTGTGAAGCCATGATCAATAAGAAAGGAACTAAGTCTATCATACCATGCTCGTGGAGCTTGCTTTAGTCCATATAGTGCTTTGGTGAGCTTATATACATGGTAGGGAAACTTTGAATCTACAAACCCAGGCGGTTGTTTCACGTATACTTCTTCCTCAATAAATCCGTTCAAAAAGGCACTTTTGACGTCCATTTGAAACAACCTGAATCCCTTAAACGATGCATATGCCAGAAGGATTCGTATAGACTCCAAGCGAGCTACTGGAGCGAAAGTTTCGTCATAGTCGACTCCTTCCTGTTGTGAATATCCCTGAGCAACTAATCTGGCTTTATTCCTTACGACCTTTCCATCCTCATTCAATTTATTTCTGAAGACCCACTTTGTTCCAATTACAGAAACATTTTCAGGTTTGGGTATCAGTTTCCACACTTGATTTTTACCAAACTGATCTAACTCTTCCTGCATTGCTTGTACCCAACTTGAGTCTTTTAGAGCTTCCTCTATCTTCTTTGGTTCAACCTGAGAGATTAATACTAAATTTGCTTTCTTTTTGAGAGCTCCCCCGGTTTTCATTCCTTCATTTGGATCCCCTATGATGAATTTTTGAGGATATTCAGGTTCGCTTCTCCATTCATTTGGACGCACTACATTAGTAGTCGACTCGATCGGATGATCTGGTACACTGCTGCTGATTTCATTAGTTGACTCTATCGTAGCAGATTTATTAGTTGACTCTTGAGATTTTCTTGTCTCCTGAATTTCTTGAGCTTGATCTTCATCACCTGCAGTATTCCTTTCTCGACCAAGGTACAGATTCTTCCACACATAGTGTGCGTTTATTAC
>NW_017676611.1:30306-33152 GCF_001879085.1 Nicotiana attenuata
TCTGATTTCGCCGCATGCAATTCCTATCTTTGAAATAAAAAGCAAACAAAAGAAAGAAAGATGGCCATTTCAGTAGCTGAACTTCACAATTTTAGCCTAAAGTCTAACAACGTTCAAGTTTGAACATCTAAAAAGAAAAGAGGTCAGTGTAGCGACCCGGTTAGTCGTTCTAAGAGTTGTAGCCCCGTTCTCTCATTTCTGTTTCTTTATGTGTTGTTCGGCTGTGTTGAGTTTTATCGAGTTGGTAGGTCTGGGTTCGAAGTAGTTTTGGAGTGAAATGATCATTTAGTCTCTTAGTTAGAAAGCTAAGTTAGACAAGTCAACCGGAAGTTGACTTATGAGTAAACAAATTTGGATTTGGATTTTTATGATTTGATTAGCTTCGTTGGGTGATTTTAGACTTAGGAGTGTGTCCGGAATATAATTTGAAGGTCCGTGGTAGAATTAGGCTTGAATTGGCAAAAGTTGGAAGTTTAGAAGTTCTTAGGCTTGAATTCGAGGTTGATTTGGTATTTTGGTGTTGTTTTGGGTGTTTCGAAGGTTTGACTAACTTCGGGTAGTGATATATGACTTGTTGGAATTGTTGGTTGAGGTCCTGAGGGCCTCGGATGAGTATTGAATAGGTTTGGATTGTGTTGCGCTCGTTTTTATTATGTTTCAACGCCGTTTCTTCAACCATAATGATATCATATTGAACAAATGAGCTCCGATTTCTTTTATGATTGAAGCATTAGATCCGTATTGTAATTACGGACCTGTAGCAAAAAGAATCGTCGAATTTGGACATCGTATGAGGATTTTATGATCATTTTACTAAGAATTAGGTTGACAGATTTTTCAGATTAATTACGAAATTGCCACTAGCAGCGTATTTAAAAATCTGCACTATTTGCAAATATTAAACCCTACATATCTCATTCATTATAAGGTCAAATTGAGTGATTCAAAAGCCTAACTAGACTAGAATTTCACAAGGAATTCATTGGAGGCATAAAATACGTGTTTAGGGATCGTTTGGCTGGAGAAACGAGGCAGAATATCTGGTAGAAAATATACAAAACTAGGGTTTGTTCATTCGGTCATATTTTTAGTTGGGGAGCTCGGATTTGGGCGATTTTGGAGGCGATTTTCACCATATGAATTGGGGTAAGTGTTCTCTACTCGAATTTGATTATAATTTATGAATCCATCTTCGTTTTTGGGATTTGATTGATGATTTCAAAGTGAAATTGAGGGAGTTAGGGTTTGAGTTTTGGAGAGTTTTAAGTGAGGATTTGAGGGACCAAACGGAGTCCGATTATCTTATATGGTTAGACTCAGGAGAGGACGAGGATTATTATTCTGCCATTTTTGACTGATTTCGAGACGTGGGCCCGGGGCCGAGTTTTGGCCGATTTTGGATTTTTGGCATGTTTATGTAGTTTTTATTGTGTAATTCGATTCTTTAGACTATGTTGATAGTATTATTATGATTTTGGTTAGACTCGGAGCTTTTGTAGACCGAGTCCAGGGACGAGGAAATCCCGGAGTAGGATTTTACGCTGTTGAGGTAAGTCACAGTTTTAACTCTGGCTTTGAGGGTATAAACCCGGAGAAATTGATATCATGTGATTGTTTGGTGGTGATACCCATGCTAGGTGACGGGCATGTGGGTGCGCACCACGAGGGATTGAGACTTGGTCCGTCCCGTGAGGCCTAATGGCTATTATCTGTGGTTATGTGTTTACTTGTTGTTGAACTTGTTTGCCTTCATGTTAGAGATCTTGTTTAGGTTTTATTCATGCTCACATTATTTGTACTCAGTCATAGAAATTATTGTACATGTTTACCTCCGCCTCTATTATTTGATAATATGTTGTGATACTTGATGTGGGTTGTGTCCCCTTATTTGTTGATGATGGTGAGGCTAGTGAGGTACATGATTGAGTGAGTCCGAGGGCCTAGTTGTGAGGATATTAATACCATAGCGTGTGAGTTGTTCGCTCAGCACGTGAGTTGACCATGCGGGTCCAGGTATTGATATCATAGCACGTGAGTTGTCCGTGTACCACGTGAGTTGGCCGTATGGATCGAGGTATTGATATGGTAGCACGTGAGTTGTCCGTGCTTAGCGCTTGGGCTTTGGGAGCCCCTTCGGGGTCTGTATACACCCCAGTGAGCGCACAGTGTTGAGTGTATTGAGTGTTGAGTGATGAGTGCGAGTGCTGAGTGATGGAGTGACATTGTTGTGAGGTTGCATTTACTTTTGCTATTGCTGCATTTATCTGTTAAATTTCTTTGTGGCATTTACTGAGTTATGGAATTTACCTGTTTATTCCTGTTATTTTTAAAATTGTGAAAAATAAATAATTGGACTATTTTGCTCAGCTCGTCACTACTACTCAGTTCCTTAGTTATTTCTGTTACCACTGAGGTGGTTGTAGTCATACTACACCCTGCACTTTTTGTGCAGATCCAGGTGAGTTAGAGCGCGGCGATCGGTGAGTTCTGGCCGGCTATCTGTGGAGATTTCAAGGTAGCTGCCAGCGTCCGCAAGACCTTGTTACTCCTCTTGTCATTTTTTGTTTTGGACAGTTAGACAATTTATATATCTTAGTTTTTAGTTTTAGACGCTCATGACTTAGTCACACCCCGATGTTTGGGACTCGTTTTCGTATTTTATATTATTTATATTTAGAGTTGGTTTAGTTTATCAGGAATTAAATTATTGGAAATATTTTATTAAATTCTTATAATCAGATTAGTAGTAATATTTTGGGAATAGGCTTGCCTTGTAACACGATAGGCGCCATCACGACCAAGGTTAGATTTTGGGTCGTGACAGTCACAGATAGTCATTAAGCCAC
>NW_017676611.1:34955-42126 GCF_001879085.1 Nicotiana attenuata
AGGATCTGGGCATGAAGTCCGCAAGCATGTCATGTTATTTAAGTCCGCATTATTAGAACTGAAAGAAGAAATAAGAAAAGTAACAAAAATCAGAAAGAATAAAGAAAGAGATTCATAGACGATGAAATATTGATTTCATTTCATTGAATTTGAAGTTGGAAGGGTTTACATTGGAATTTTAAGATAATAACTAAAAGAAACATTCGAGTTACACTCTGGAATAACTCGGAATGCAGAAAAGGTGGCAAGACTGGACTACCGGGATTCCCGCCTGACTGGGAACGGAGTAGCCTTCCAATTCTGAAGCTTGGCATCGGGCCCCATATATTGCACCTCAGCAGTGCTCGAGCCTTCTCCCGACTGGACCATGTGAGCTTTATACAACATTTGCCTCATGGCTCCACATATGTCTACAATTTCCTCGGCCGTGAAGGCCTCATCTTCCTCCTCTATGTATCTGGGCTTGATGAATGTTTTGAAAAGATGCGGGATTGGCTGAGGCAACACCCAACCATTGCTCTTTGTTCATTTGCCCATGTAACATCAGCTGCTGTGGCGTGAAAACCAAGAACTTCTTGCTGGCAGCTAAGGTGATAGGTTCCGTGATACCTTGCAATGATACCCCGAGCCCCTTCCCGGGCTTATACCCGTGCTTTATCATTTCAGTAGCGACCATGATTGATGCATTTAACAAAAAGGGTTGAGGATACGGGCTTCCTTCCTCACATTGATCTGCGACCACAACCTCAAAAGCTTGATAGACTATGTGCTCGCTACCTTTCCTAGCCTCGAGACATGGGACTGACGGGTCCCTATAAATTGATTGCATGTCCTCTCCATGGACCATGATTTCCTGATCTTCGTGTTCATATTTTTCTATTTGGTGGAGAGTAGAAGGTACGACCCCTGCAGCATGGATCCAAGGCCTTCCTAAGAGAAAATTATAAGAGGTGTCCATGTCCAAGACTTGAAACGTCACTTCGAAATCCACAGGACCGATAGTCAAGATCAAATCAATCTCCCCTATTGTGTCTCTCTTGATGCCATCAAAGGCACGCACACAAACATTGTTAGGCCTGATTCTCTGAGTCCCAATTTCCATCCTTTGCAAAGTTAAGAGAGGGCAGATGTCAACCCCAGATCCGCCATCTAGCATCACTCTTTTCACATAGTACCCTTCACATTTAACTGTCAAATGAAGAGCGTTGTTGTGGGCATCCCCTTCCGGGGGCAAATCATTTCTGCTAAATGAAATCCGGTTGACTTCGAAGAATCTTTCCGCAATCCTTTCCAATTGCTCAACAGTGATTTCAATCGGAACATAGGCTTCATTGAGGGTCTTTATCAACACTTTCTGATGCTCATTCGAGCTTATCAGTAGAGACAAGAGCGAGACCTGAGAGGGAGACTTCCGGAGTTGGTCAATTACCTCGTAGTCCGAGGCTTTCATATATCGGAAGAATTCCTTGGCCTCTTCGGCACTGACTGGCTTTTTGAGTGGGAAACGCTTCTTTTTGGCTTTGTTAAATTCCTCCAAGTTGAGGTATTTCTCGGATGGGTTAGTTTCATTTACTTCCCCCATGATTTCTCTTCCCTTGTACGTCACTACCGTTTTGTTGTAGTTCCAGGGGATGTCAGTGGGGTCCTTCATGGGCTTCTATAGTGCGCGGCTGATAACCACAGGCTCATTCAGCCTTGGTGAAATTACCGGCCCCGCGCCAATAAGTCCCTCTCGGTACGTACATCTTATGTCCTTTGTTTAGCTCAAACCTCTTGGGGGGACTCAACACAAACTATTCTTTCCTGTGGGTCCGGGGAACATAAAGAATGACATCTTTGGGAGGTATTGCCCCTGTTTTGGTTTCCTTCGTCTTTTCTACATTTTGAGGGGTGGAGTTACTCTTCTTCTCCCCCTTGTCTTGCTTTGCACCCGCCCTTGGCTTCTTTTTAACATCAGCAATGGCAATGATGGCTTTCAGAGCTGGGTCAAAATCTTTATCTTCACAAATCATCCCAATAACTGGCCCGTTGTTGTGAGCCGGCAATGGGTTATTGGTCACATTGGGGATCTCTTCATCTTTCAGCACTATCCGCTTTTGCTCTATTAGACTTTCGAGCGCCCTTTTAAGAGTCCAACAGTCTTTAGTGTCATACCCTTCCGCTCCTGAATGGTAAGCACATCGAGCACCGTGTCGGTAGGAGGGCGCCTATGGGTTTTGCCTGTTTTGGGTACAGGTTGCAACAAACCCATTTGGACCAGCTTATGGAAAAGGCTAGATTATGATTCACCAATAGGCGTGAAGTTGGTTCTTCTGGGTGGCTCCCAGGCACGGGCATTGTATGGAAAATTATTTTGTGGGGGACGGGGATTATATGGAGCTTGGTGAGGAGGGTTATTTCTAGGAAGTGGAGCTCGGTTTTGGTTAAACTGTTGTTGTGGCCGAGCGTATGGCTGGGCATTCATCACCGCATAAGGCTGAGAAGCCATGGCATAAGACACATCCTAGAGAGGATAATAATGTTGCGGGGTGTTTGGAGGAAAGTAACCTCGGGGTTGACGGGCGTTTCTCAAACTTGAAGCCACCATCGCCACTTCTTCTTTCTTCTTTCTATTTGCTACACCTCTTGACCCACTCTGGATTGCTTGGGACGTAGCTCTTATAGCAGATTGGCTCAATATGTGACCTATTTTCAGACCATTCTCGACCATCTCCCCAATCTTGATAGCCTCAACAAACGGCTTTCCCATAGCAGACATCATATTCTGGAAGTAGTCGGCCTCTTGGGCTTGTAGAAAAACACTGACCATCTCGGTCTCATCCATCGGGGGCTTCACCCTGGCTGTTTGTTCGCGCCACTTAGCAGCATATTCTCGGAAACTCTCCGAAGACTTCTTTTTGAGATTTCACACGAAATTTCTGTCTGGAGCTATGTCTATTGTACTGGAATTGCCTGACGAAATCTCCAGCCAAATCATCCCATATGTGCCAGCGAGATATGTCTTGATCCATGTACCACTCGGATGCCAACTAGACTCTCTCCGAAATAAGCCATTAGGAGTTCTTCTTTTCTGCCTGCCCCTCTCAGTTGATTGCAACACCTCTTGAGGTGGGCTATGGGGTCCCCGTGCCCGTCATACTTTTCGAACTTGGGGGTCTTGAAACTGATGGGCAAATGAACATGCGGGAATATACATAAATCAGCGTAGGATACGCTCTTTTGGCCACTTAAACGTTGCATATTCTTGAGGCTTTGTTCCATGCTTCTCATTTTTCGAGTGATTCCCTATTGCTCGGGGTTCTTTGCAGCTTTCTCTTGTCTTGCAGTAAACTCATACTGAGGTTGTTGAGGGTAAGAATTGGTGGTGAAATGGGCCGTGTCTGATGGAAAAGGTGGTACTTGGAAAGTAAAAGATGATGGATCAAAGCTTGGTTTGGGCAAAGTGGGTTGTGCCGTAGCCGAGGTTGGTGGCACGGTGAATATGTTAGAATCGACTCCCGAAATCAATGCCTGGGGGCGAACCTCAAAAGGCATTTCGGCATAATGGGCTGAGATGGTGGGATATCCAAGTGGGGTGTTCGGGTAATTTATTGGGATGTTTGAAATTCCACTTGCTCTGGGAAGTAGCTCGGGGAAACCAAGTATTGTACTAGGCTGCTCTTTACCGTTGGACCAAGCGTCCCACATTTCCAACATGCAGTGGTGCAGTACCCTATTCTCTTCAGCGGCCACTGACTCTGATGTTGGGATAGCCGATATCCGGCTATCTTCTGGGATGGGAATTGTTGGTAGATGACTTTCTGACGACATTTTGACACTTCCCTTGGATCTTGTAAAGTAAGGGTGCGAAGCCAGGTTACCACAAAACCAACCACCTTAAAACAAAACCTACTCAACAGTAGACACAACAAACCGGTTAGTTTGAGACAATTAACACACAGGGAATCGCACATTGGGTGTGTGATGCACCTATATAGTTAAATGTGTTTCTACATGTTTTGCAACGGTTGTGTGTCTCATCCCGGCTTTTTGTTTATCTCCCCGATCTTTCTTTTCTTTTGGCGCTTTTCACTTTTTGCTCTCTTTTGTACTTTATCATTGTTTTCTCTCTTATTTCTTGTTTTCTCTCTTTTTCTTGTTTTCTCTTTTCTTTCTTGTTTTTCTCTCTTTCTTTTATTTGAATTATTAAAACCATGACCGAATTCGATTGGGTTGCCTACGTATCACGATGCCGCGTGAATCAGATCATCACGTAGTTCAAAGAATATGTGAAATAAAGAAAATAACAAATTTGGGTTTTTTCAAATTTCATAAAAACTTCTAATTTTCTCTGTTTCAAAGACTCCATCATACCTTTCTAGGAATTGAAAAACTAAAAACAGACTCGAAACGGACTCTAGAACTAGAAACTGAAATACAGACTCGAAAAATCAAGAATACATAAGTGCTTCCAAAACTGCTCCAGGGGCCCGTGGGACATCAGTCGGTCTCGCCACGGGCCTATGTGCAAGATCTCCTTGGAGACGATCCGGATCATTCATTATTTAGCGAACAAAGGTCATCACTGCAGCAAAAAAGATGGTTTCAGTCATGTCTTCACATTCATGGCATTTCATGACGATGTAGTCGGCAATTGCTCTAACCCTTTCCCTAATGATGCCTTTGTCTTGAAGAAAACGTCCAATTAGTTGAGACCTAGCTTCTCGCACTTGGGTGTCATGATGGCTTTGACCCTGCAATTGTTGCATATCTTCCTCTAGCTGAGACATTAATGCATAACAATGTTCCCTCTCTGCTATAAAGTTCTTTGTTTGTTTGGCCATCTTATTCACGAGGGTAGTTAGCTTTTCCTTCAAGTTTGTGACTTCTCCATCATATTTCCTTTTCAATTGCCGGACAAACTCTACCCGTCCCTCTACGTTCTTCGCCAACTGTGCACGGGCTCTTGCCAGACTACCCTCGGATTTTTCTAAATCATCCTCGTACTCAGATATCTTCCTCCTAAGACCGTTTATGAGTCTTTCATCCGTTCGGCTCCTTTCCTGATTCACAGCAGCTACCTTTATTTTTTGGATCTGGGCTCGAAGGGCTTTGTTTTCTTGGGCCAACTTCTTCTTCTCCCCTTCATCAGCAACAGCCTGTACACTACTGTCAAATTTAAGATCTCTGATTTGCCCCTCCAATTTTCTTATCGTGGCCCTGTAGCTTGTCTCTTTTGCCAACCAATCCCATTGCTCATGTGCCCCATCAGTGAATTATTGGACATGGGGCCTTTTGGCAGGCCTTTCGGGCTCTTGATGGACTTGAAACCTTTTACCATACCAGGTCGTGTAACTAGGCTCTAACTCGCCTTTGGACAAATTCCGTACCCGAGTTTTTGGCTCCAGGAACCTACACTGATGCCAAATTTGGCGAACATTTTCTTTCAGGAATACAACTTTTCGACCTAGTTCAATGACTTGTCGACTCAAATCTTCATCATGTGGGATAGTTTGGTACCTGCCTAGCTGGCGCAGAACCCTGTGTGGAGCATATGGCTGAATGCTCCGGAGACCCATTAATAGAAGAAAGCACACTTCGGCCGACATGTAAATGACTTCAGTGACCGGGAGCCAACCGAATGTCCACTCAATTTTGCTTGCAGTCAAGGAACTCAAATGCGTGAACCATGCCTCCGTACCTTCCAGAAACTCATGACCCTCCACCCGGTTTTCATGTTCTTCAATGCAGTTAAGACTGGTTATACCATAGTTCATGTACCCCAGACGATGGCAAAGGTGTTCTTCCATCCAAAGTTGTTAAAGCATGTTGCAACCCTCAAAATATTTTCCCCCTTCTCGGTGAACAATTAGAGCTCGATAAATCTCTGCTAGGATCGTTGGTACATTGGTGCCATTAGCTTTTTTAATCATAAAGTCGGCCATTCCCAAGAGCCCCAACTCTATATATCCATCCTTTCTTGGGCAGATTAAGATGCCCAGGATTGACACTATAAAAGCCAGTCCCCGACGTGCTTGCCATTTACCTTTGTTCCCCGAATGAGTTAGACCAGTATCCGGAGCCTCAAAACCGTGGGGATCCCCATAATAATGGTACAAGAAGTAGAATGTGCAAAATCCCTCAGCCAAATTTCCATCTTTGATTTCCCGATTGATACTCAGAAGGTCCAGAAACTTATGAGGAGTCACCACTCTTGGTGCCACTGGATACCGGTTTCTGAGATTCCCACTAAGACTAGCATAGCTCGCTATTTCCTCAAGCGTAGGGGTTAGCTCAAAATCAGAGAAATGGAACACATTATGCGCCGGGTCCCAAAAAGGTATCAAAGCTTTATATCCAACCTCGGTTTAATCTTCAAAAGACCAACGAGACCGCCCAAAGCTTTTATCGCAGTACCTCTGCTAACTTCCCCTAAGTCATTCCACTACATATGGAGTTCAAACGAGATTTTATCGAGGACTGTGAAGGATTCATTTTAAATAGTGCTCATCCTGCACATTTAGTTAAAGTGATCGGTTAAAAGATCATGATTTATTTTGACTTAAGAGAAAATTATCAATTTTTCAAAATTTCAATTCAAAACAAAAACACCTTTGCAAATACGTCCCTTCAGCACCTCAGGAAAGAAGATTTTAGGGTTGTGTTTGCTAATCGGCCAAAAAATTTGAAAAAGGACCATAGGTGGCTATTCTTGCAAAAGCAGCCTTCCGGCGCCCTTTAGGGGACATTTTGGCTATTTAGACAAGAACGGCATCACCTAATTTTATTTTATGACAAAATAACAACATTTCATATTTTTGGGTTATTTTTGCAAAAAAGGAGTTGGACCCGGTGAGGGTTGCCTACGTATCCCACATCCGGTAAGAATCAAACTTGCATAGTTCGGGAATTTTTACGCAACAGAAAACAACACCATATATTTTTGAAACAATTTTCCTTTTTCTCTTTTTTTTTTTCAAAATTTCGGCAGAATTTCAGTACTTTTTGGACACCAGATTTTCCAAAGACGGGTAATTATCTCTCTCATACCTCAATTTGATTTTTTCCAATTTTTCTCTCTTATTCTAGAAGCCGGTCAACATGCAATCCGAAGCAAATAAATGTACAAGTAGCAAGTAAAATGCATCAGGATGGTCTTTTTGATTTCGGGTACACCTATCCTAGACGGACC